>NC_079217.1:36628118-36839422 GCF_029633865.1 Lampris incognitus
CTATTGTGAACAGCTCACATTCGGAGCCATGACTGTAGAAAAAGAGAAGCTCTCCCCGATCCCAGGGAGACGATGGTGGAATGAAGACCACATACCAAGCTGATCCCCTGACTTAGCCTATTGATTCACTGTGACGCTGCTCGTACCCAGGAGAGGAGCCTTGTTCTGTTGGTGTTTGAGGACATGTGACATGTGGGGAGAGAGAGAAGGTGAGAGGAGAATGTGGGTGGGAGAATGAGAAGGAGAGAAAGAGAGGGATGCATGTTAAAGTGAGAAAACTGAGAAGAGTTACACCTTTGCCGTGACATAAACAAGAGTGAACGTGATAGTATGAGTCAAGTTTCATAAAACAGACATTCACTCAATGTACTTCAAGATAAAAAGCAAAGAAAAATACAAAAATTAAAAAAAAAATAGGCAAACATCATACATGACAAAAACATATAACATAGCATAAGATAAGAAGGCAATACAATTACAATAAAAAGGAACAAGATAAGAGGTTTAGTTTGACACTCGGGACTTAACATTCAGCAGGTTGCAGGTGATTAGAGCACCTGCTAGGTTTAAATCTAGTGTGAATGTGGAGTCAACTAGTTTACTTAATATGTTTAGTCAGGGATTGTCTCATAGTATAGATTATCAGACTGACAGCTTGGTCTATAACATTGAGATTGTCTGCCTTGCCTGCTGTATTGCTCCCAAGCTCTCCTCTCCTAAACGTGTGACTCACAATAATCTAATAATCATTCCTACCACTGGTGGTGGTGAAATGTGCAACAAAGTACCTAATAATCTACAGAACCTAACATTTAATCTTATCAAAAGTGTGACCACATATTTTCCAAAGTGAAGGATGTCAAAATTGTCACTAATACAATGTGTCTAATTCCAATTAATATTTCATCTACAGGTAGCTCTGCCTACTGCTGATCGCTTACATAAGATGCTTACATTTGGTTTCATAATTATCAGATCACTGTCTACCAAAGCCATACTAATACATGAGCTGATTCTTGAACATAGTTTTATATGATTGGGTTTTTTATATGATTGGGTTATGTGAAACATGGCTGAAACCATGTGTTTTCCTTGTCCTAAATTAAGCTTCCCCACCCGACTATACGTATGCCTATGTAGCTCGGGCAAATGAATAAGGTGGGGGGCGTAGCCTTAATATTTAAGTTTGATTTAAATTTAACTTCTAGACTTGAATCTAAATTCCGGTCTTTTGAGGCTCTTGTTCTTGGTCCATCTCCCTCAGCCATGAATAAACTTGGCTCAGTCTACGTTGTTATACTCTATTGACCTCCTGGCTGTTACTCATTATTTCTTGATGAATTTAGAGAATTGATCTCAGGTCTTGTTGTTCATTCTGATGAGATTCTAATTCTTGGTGATTTCAATATTCATCAGAATAAGGCTGCTGATCCTCTAAGTAAAGCCTTTCTGGCTCTAGTTGATGCTTTTGGGTTCACTCAGTTTGTTCAAGAGTCGACTGATTGCAGTGATGAAGCCCTTGATTTTGCTTTATCTAAAGGGTTAGCTGTTTCCCATCTGAATGTCTTGCCAACCACATCTGCTGTGTCAGATTATTTTCTTATCAAATTTGAAGCATTATTGGCCTGTCCGGTTAATGTCAGCACAGATGTAATTGCCACTTGCCACATTGGTCCATCCACTGTAGCTGCATTTGTCCAGCAGCTGCCTGAAGTCTTGGTTCCTTTCACAGAGAGACTCTGTTAAAAATTTCACTAGTGACTTAAATGTGACCCTCTCTAATTTCCTAGATCCAGTTGCACCTCTCACTACCAGAGCTAGGTGACTAAAGAGGCCTACACCCTGGTTTGACTGTAAGACATAAGCAGCCCTACAGGAGACTGGAACGTAAATGGCGAAAATCAAAATCGGAAGTTTTTTTTAATGATCTTGGCATGAGTGTGTATTGAAATATGAGTGTGTTTTATATGTTGCTAAAACAGCATATCTCTATCAGTATTAATAAACGTAATCCCAGATTTCTGTTTGACACTGTAGCTAAATTTACTAAAAAGCAGCCGCCTTTTCGCCTCTCACCATTCACGGCCTATGAGTTTCTTGACTTGTTCCGCAATAAGGTTGATGATATCATAGATATTATTAGGACTTCAACTCCAGCTACTCCTGCAGATCCTGTCTTACCAAATTTATATCTAAACAATGAGTCACTGATAGTCTCTGTTATTACAGCTTTTGAGACTACTGTCTCTCTTGATACTTTGACTAAACTCATGTCAGCGTCTAAACCAACTACTTGCCTACTTGACCCTTTACCAGCAAAACTTGTTAAAGACCTCTGGCCTTTCCTGGGACCTACAATGCTAGACATTGTTAATTTATCACTTACTACTGGCACTGTTCCCAGCAGTTTTAAGACAGTTGTGGTCAAAACTCTACTTAAAAAGGGAATAATAATAATGGGCGGCACAGTGTCACAGTGGTTAGCACGGTCACCTCACAGCAAGGTTTTTTCTCACTGGGCTCGAGCCCCAAGGTAGTCCAACCTTGGGGGTCATCCTGGGTAGTCCTCTGTGCGGAGTATGCATGTTCTCCCAGTGTCTGCGTGGATTTCCTGCGGGGGCTACGATTTCCTCCGTCAGTCCAAAGACATGTAGGTCAGGTGAATCGGCCATACTAAATGGTCCCTAGGTATGAATGTGTGTGTGTGTGTGTGTGGTGGGGGGGAGCCCTGTGTGATGGACTGGCAGCCTGTCCAGGTTGTCTCCCCACCTGCCACCCAATGACTGCTGGGATAGGCTCCAGCATCCCTGTGACCCTGACAGCAGGATAAGCGGTTCGGATGATGGATAGATGGATAAATGATAATAATGATTCTAAAATAAAAGTTTTACCCATTAACCACATAATTTAAACCTAACAAAGGTTTCCATAATACGATGTGTTTGTAGTCTGCTTTTAAAAGAACAGACTGGGGGGCGCTGGTGAGCAGTAACATGTGAGGACGTCTTTAGATTGAGCTCCTGATCAGGGCGAACTTTTCATTAATATTTTAACTTTTCAGATCGAACACAGATAAATTAGGTTTAACACACACGATACTTAACCGCTAGCACACCGGACTCACAACCCTGTACTTTCATATCGATCATTTAGAAGACGCGATGGGCAAAAACAAATCCAGCAGTGACCAGGCAGCTAAAGCCTCGGGCTCTGTGAAAGCCCCGGACGAGGAGTCTACAGATCTATCTGGGGTGATGGCTGCCATCGCGAGCAGTGAGAGCAAGATCTTGGCACGGATAGATTCATTCACAGAGGATCTGAATGCAAAAATAGACTCTATAAAGGACGGCATGGCGAAACAAGAGACCCGTCTGAAAGATGTGGAGGACGGCCTGAACACATACTCGGACAAGACGACGAAAATGGAGGAGGACATCGGCCAGCTAAAATCTGAAGTCGCTATGCTACGCCAGAAGGTAGACGATCTGGAGGGACGACAACGCCGGTGTAATGCACGTATTGTCGGGATAAAAGAGGGATTCGAGATCAGCGGAGGCCAGCAGCCCACTATTACCATCGCTAAACTACTGCGGGAATTACTAGGCCTCAGCTTTACCCCGACCCTAGACCACGCTCACCACAGCCTACGGCACTCGACCAACGAAGGAGAACCCCCCAGGATAATTGTGGTGAAGTTTCACTATTTCTCAGAGAGAGAGGAGGTTTTCCGCAAAGCTGCCCGTTCAGCTCCGTTGAGCCTGCACGGCAAGAGAGTGAGCATCTTCCCGGATTACACCGCGGCAGTGGCGAAAAAGAGCGGCCTTCTCCGAAGCTAAGCGGCTCCTCCGCAGCTGCCAGGGCATCAAGTTCGGGATCCATTTGCTGGCGGTGCTTCGTATCACTTCATCATCCGGCCAAGAAAAGCGGTTCGAAGACCGATCTAAGGCGATGGGTTATATCAGGGAGAATCTAAAGCCTCAGGACAATGTACAGTAAGATGTCGATAAACTCCCAAGATATTTGCGGCTAACTGGTATTGGCGGCTAATTGATATTAGCTGCTAAGTGCCAACAACTAGCGGAAGTAACTAGCTAAGACACCAAGACAACAGGGTAACGTTACAGTTTAATTTATCTATTTACTTTAACTTTTGTAATTTGAGACTCACAGATAATGTTACCTTTTTCATTTAATACGAATGTTTCATACCTGCTGCCCATTTAAAAAGCTATTTTTCTGTTTTATTATTATCGTGTGTGTGCATGTATATGTGTGTACGGATGCTAATTATGATGAGACCCGTAACAGTGCTTTGGTGACTTGCCAGGGCGACACCCAGGTCAATGTATCTTACCTACAAAGGAACTGTATTATAACTGCTGTTATATGGGTGTTGATATATTTTCCTTCCTTTTTTTAAATTTTAATATGGGTGTTGATATATAGTTCTTAAGTATATAAATCCTTTTTGGTTTAATGTAATCTTAACAAGACCACTGTTCACCCTGGTTAGGGCTTGTTAGAGGGTTTTTATATGGTTATTTGCCATGTAATACTAGAAATGGGGGATGCGATCTCTAGGGAATTAGTCGATCAGCCTGGGTTCTCAGGGCTCTGTTTTTGTTTTGTAGTTAGTAGGCAGGGACTTTTTTTTCTCTTTTAATTTTTAGAAAAAATGTCTGACGCTCAAAATACAGGTTATCTTCGTTTTTTGAGCTGGAATATAAAGGGAATTCGCAATCCAGTAAAGCGTAGTAAGGTTTTCGTACATTTAAAATCTTTGAGAGCTGATGTCATGTTCTTACAGGAAACTCATCTTTGGTCAAGTGAACACACAAAACTAAAGAAAGCTTGGATAGGACAAATGTTCTGTTCCAGGAATGAGAATAGAACGCGGGGCAGGGCCATCTTGATCAGGAAGGGTATCCCATTCGTTCCAGTACTGACTATTTCTGACCCCAGGGGAAGGTATGTGATAGTGACGGGTAACCTGTATGGTACACGTGTGGCACTAGCAAATGTATATGGACCAAACTGGGATGACCCACTTCTTTTCTTTAGCTTCATAGCAGCCCTCCCAGACTTAAATAATTACCGATTAATATTGGGGGGGATTTTAATTGTGTATTACATCCATATTTGGACAGATCAAACCCAAGACCTAATAGTAAAATTTCGAAGGCAGGTGCTGTTATCCATTCATTTATGGAATTCTACTGGCTGGAGAAGAAACAACCCAACTACTAAATAATACTCCTTTTTCCCCCATTCTTACTCAAGGATTGATTTTTTTCTCCTGGATAGTAGGGTCCTTCCAATGGTTAGGGGGAGCCAATATAATAGTATTGTTATTTCGGATCATAGTCCTGTACATCTAGATATACGTTTCATAGACTGCCCTAAACTCCAACGCACCTGGCGATTTGATCCTCTATTACTGTCCAGGGACTCCTTTAAAAAATGTTCTCTCCCAGCAGATAGATATCTTTATGGCATTCAACCATACTCCGGATATGCCACTAACTATTGTTGGGGAGGCTCTCAAAGCCTGCCTTAGAGGCCAAATAATCTCATACACAGCACATGAGAGAAAGAAACATAAACAACGTCTAACAGAACTGTCCCATAGTATAGCGGAAGTGGACCGTTCATATGCTGATTCCCCAACACCTGAACTTTATAAGAAAACATTATTATTAAAAACTGAATTCAACAGTCTCTCCATTAAACAAACAGAACAATTATTCTTTAAATCAAAAAAGACATTTTATGAGCATGAAGAGAAAGCTGGAAAACTATTAGCCCATCAGGTTAGACAGTCCACAGCCGCTAACACTATTTCTGAAATTTGCACAGCAGCTGGGATAAAGACTACCAACCCTGACACCATCAATAACCAGTTTAAACAATTTTATATTACCCTTTATAGTTCAAAACCACCCAGCGACTTGTTGCATATTTTCACTTTTTTTGGATGGTCTGACCATACCAAAAATTGCCCTTGAAGACAGAGCACAGATAGACAAGGGATATCAACAGAGGAGGTGATACAAGCAATTAAATCCATGCAGAGCAACAAAGCACCGGGTCCGGATGGTTTCACAATTGAAATGTATAAAGAATTTGCTACCAAGCTGGCACTAATACTTAACCTCTTGTATCAGGAACATTTTAACCAACAGAAATTGCCCCAAACTATGATGCAGGCAATCATATCAGTGTTACTTAAAAAAGAAAAAGATCCCCTACTGTGTGGCTCCTACCGCCCTGTAAGCTTGTTGAATTGCGACTACAAAATCCTTACAAAAATCTTTGCCACCCGTATTGAAACTATTGTCCCAACGGTTGTTAACCCTGATCAAACCGGTTTTATACCAGGCAGGCAGTCATTCTATAACATGTGCCGCCTATTTAATGTACTGTACACACCACATTCCCTAGAACAGACAGAAGTAGTGATTTCTTTAGATGCTGAGAAGGCATTTGACCGCATCGAATGGCAATATCTTTGCTGTTCTAGAAAGGTTTGGCTTTGGTTCCTCATTCCTAGCATGGGTTAAAATATTGTATTGCTCACCGACAGCCGCAGTGTGAACGAATAATATTATTTCTGATTATTTTTCACTCCATAGTGGCTGCAGACAGGGCTGCAGCCTCTCTCCTTACCTGTTCAATTTGGCAATTGAGCCACTCGCTTTAGCTCTTAGGGCAGAGGATGGCATTAAAGGTATCTCACGAGGTGGTAAATTGCATAAGGTATCACTTCATGCAGATGACCTGTTGTTATATATATCCAACCCAATAGAATCTATACCAAGACTATTACTTACCCTGGATAACTTTGGTCGTCTGTCAGGTTATAAGATAAACTATTCAAAGAACTTGCTTTTTCCGATTAACCACACTGATAGAGACTACTCTAGCTTTCCATTTAAACTTGAACATAATGTATTTACATATTTAGGAATCAAAGTCACTCATACAATGGGGAGGTTATATAACCGTAACTTTAAAACACTAATAGAACGAACAAAACAAGATTTTAAAAAGTGGTCAACGCTACCAATTTCATTAGCGGGCCACATTAATATAGTTAAAATGACAGTCTTACCCAGATTTCTCTATCTTTTTCAAATGATTCCCATATTCATACCTAAGACAACTTTTCAACAATTACATAGATTAATTTCATCATTCATCTGGAACAATTCAAACCCCAGGATGAAGAAAATATATTTGGAGGTCCCTAAGGACACAGGGGGATTAGGCTTGCCTAACTTTATTTGTTACTACTGGGCTGTGAACATTGTAAAACTTTTACATTGGGCATTTACATATAATAATCAACAGGGTACAGACTGGGTTCACATGGAACTCTTATCCAATCCTTTACCGATATTTACCTCTCCACTACCACATAATCGTAACATACAAATAACAAACCCGGAGGTTAAAGCTTCACTTAGGATATGGCTCCAGTTTAGGAGGCATTTTGGATTAAAGCATGCTAGCGGTCTTTTTCCAGTAGCAAATAATCAATTCTTCTCGTCATCTGTGTTAGATAACGCATTTCAACATTGGCATAGAAATGGACTGGTGTTTTTCTGTGATCTATTTAAAGATGGAACATTCACCTCATTTGAAACACTTACCAAAGACCATAACATACCCAGATCCCATTTTTTTAGATACCTTCAAATCCGTAGTTTTGCCAAGAAAGTGTTTCCCTCATTTCCCTATCTGCCACCCAGGAGCCAATTAGATGTTATTCTAGAGATAGATCCCTTTGGGAAAAAAAACGGGTCTCTATAATTTACACACTGATACAGGGATTGAAACAGATATCCTGGGACAAAACAAAAACTGCATGAGAGACAGATTTAGGTGTATATATATATATATATATATATATATATATATATATATATATATATATATGCAGTGCATCTGGAAAGTATTCACAACCCTTCACTCTCACATTTTGTTATGTTACAGCCTTATTCCAAAATGGATTAAATTCCTTTTGATTCTCATCAATCTACACACAATACCCCATAATGACAAAGTGAAAAAGGTTTTGTAGAAATTTTTGCAAATTTATTAAAAATAAAAAACTGAAATATTGCATGTACATAAGTATTCACACCCTTTGCGATGACATTCAACATTGAGCTCAGGTTCATCCTATTTCCACAGATCATCCTTGAGATTTTTCTACATCTTGATTGGAGTCCACCTGTAGTAAATTCAATTGATAGGACATGATTTGGCAAGGCACACACCTGTCTATATAAGGTCCCACTGTTGACAGTGCATGTCAGAGCAGAAACCAAGCCATGAAGTCAAAGGAATTGCCTGTGGACCTCCGAGACAGGATTGTATCGAGGCACAGATCTGGGGAAGGGTACAAAAAAATTTCTACAGCTTTGAAGGTCCCGAAGAGCACAGTGGTCTCCATAATTCGTAAATAGAAGAGTTTGGATCCACCAGGACTCTTCCTAGAGCTGGCCGCCCAGCCAAACTGAGCAATCGGCGGAGAAGGGCCTTGGTCAGGGAGGTGACCAAGAACCCGATGGTCACTCTGACAGAGCTCCAGCATTCCTCTGTGGAGATGGGAGAACCTTCCAGAAGGACAACCATCTCTGCAGCACTCCACCAATCAGGCCTTTATGATAAAGTGGCCAGACGGAAGCCTCTGCTCAGTAAAAGGCACATGACAGCCCGCTTGGAGTTTGCCAGAAAGCACCTAAAGGACTCTCAGACCATGAGAAACAAGATTATCTGGTCTGATGAAACCAAGATTGAACTCTTTGGCCTGAATGTCAAACGTCACGTCTGGAGGAAACCAGGCACCTCTCATCACCTTGCTAATACCATCCCTACAGTGAAGCATGGTGGTGGCAGCATCATGCTGTGGGGGATGTTTTTCAGCGGCAGGACCTGGGAGACTAGTCAGGATCGAGGGAACGATGAATGGAGCAGAGTACAGAGAGATCCTTGATGAAAACCTGCTCCAGAGCGCTCAGGACCTCAGACTGGGGCGAAGGTTTACCTTTCAACATGACAACGACCCTAAGCACACAGCCAAGACAACAAAGGAGTGGCTTTGGGACAAGTCTGTGAATGTCCTTGAGTGGCCCAGCCAGAGCCCAGACTTGAAACCCAATGAACATCTCTGGAAAGACCTGAAAATAGCTGTGCAGCGACGCTCCCCATCTAACTTAACAGAGCTCGAGGGGATCTGCAGAGAATAGGAGAAATACCCCAAATATAGGTGTGCCAAGCTTGTAGCTTCATACCCAAGAAGACTTGAGGCTGTAATCGCTGCCAAGGGTGCCTCAACCAAATACTGAGTAAAGGGTGTGAATACTTATGTACATGCAATATTTCAGCTTTTTATTTTTAATATATTTGCAAAAATTTCTACAAAACCTTTTTCGCTTTGTCATTATGGGGTATTGTGTGTAGATTGATGAGAAAAAAAGGAATTTAATCAATTTTGGAATAAGGCTGTAACATAACAAAATGTGGGGAAAGTGAAGGGGTGTGAATACTTTCCGGATGCACTGTATTCTCACATATCTGTAAACAGACCATAAACCCTGATTTTCACACAGCCATCTTTGGCATACCACCCCCTAACTCTAAGGTCACAACTTTGCAGTCAAATGCTTTACCTCATTACTAGCTAGCAGACTTATCCTATTTAACTGGAAGTCGAATAAAAGTGCCATAATTTTTGCAGTGGTTGAGGGAGGGGCTGTCCTTTCTACCTTCAGAAAAGCTCCGATATAAAATATGTAAAACCCGCAAAAACTTTACTTTGACCTGGAGTCCTTTCATAGACTTTATTGAAGGTTTTCCCTTTTATTAAATGTACTTTTTATTTACCTGGTTGTAACGACAATACTTATAGATATATGTGTACAACTTTATATCGTCTTCAAAAATATGGTTATTATGTGGAATTGGAATAAGAAATCCCTGCATAGTCCTTTTTTTTTTTAGCCTTGGGGGGGGATTCCTACATGTTTCTTTTTGTTGTTGTTGTTGTTGTTATTGTTCGTGTGCCTTGTATACCTGTTCCAAAAAAACTTGAAAATTGGAAAATAAAGTTTTCCAAAAAAAAAAAGAAGAAGAGGCTGTTGTAGCAGACCTGAGTTCATGTGATAAAGACTTCCACAGAGTAAGGCCATGATGACTGAAGGCACCATAAGCTGATTTAGAATTTTTTTTCTTTTTTTTTTCTTTTGGTTTTTCCTCTTTTTTCTCCCCAATTGTACCAACCAATTACCCCACTCTTCCAAGCCGTCCCAGTCGCTGCTCCACCCACTCTGCCGATCTGGAGAGGGCTGCAGACTATACATGTGGAGTCGTCAGCCGCTTCTTTTCACCTGATAGTGAGGAGTTTCACCAGGGGGACGTAGCATGTGAGAGGATCACACTATTCCCCCCAATTCCCCCTCCCCCCCGAACAGGCGCCTCGACCAACCAGAGGAGGCGCTAGTGCAGCGACCAGGACACATATCCACATCTGGCTTCCCTCCTGCAGATACGGCCAATTGTGTTTGTAGAGACGCCCGACCAAGCCGGAGTCAATGCGAGGATTCAAACCGAAGATCCCTGTGTTGGTAGGCAACGGAATAGACCGCTATGCTACTCAGACGCCCTTGATTTAGAATGTATTCTATGTATAGTGAGGGGACCTTTGCTTGAAGATCTAAGAGATCTGTCTGATGTGTACTCAGTGAGCATGTCAACGAAGGAGCTAGGCCATTCATAGATTTAAAAACAATAAGATGTATTTTAAAATATATTATTTGTTTTATTGGGAGCCAGTAAAGATAAGTTAAAATAGGTTTGATGTGTTCAAGTGGTTTGATTTTAATTAATAATCTGGCTGCAGCATTCTGAATGAGCTGGAGTTGATTTAACACCTGCATTGTCAGTCCAGCAAAAAGTGCATTAAAGTAATCTAGTCTGCTATAAATAATTGAATGAACCAGCTTTTCAGTGTGGCTGTGACAGGAAGCATCTTGCTTTAGATATATTCCTGAGATGATAAAGACAGCCATGGAGATTTGGTATGTGTGCAAAGACAGACTGGGGGAAAAAAGCAAACCTTTGCACATATTTCTATGAATTCTTGTTGAAGCAGTGATTGATCAGCAGCTTAATAAGACTTAATGAGAAAATTGAAGAGGACAAAACATCAGAGTCTCTGGGGTAACACTGGGAATCAAGTGCCTGGTTGACTTAAAGCTTCAGTATGTAATTGAAATTTCACAACAGACCTGACATGCGTAGACACACACACACACACACACACACACACACACACACACACACACACACACACACATACACGCGCACACACACACACACACACACACACACACACACACACACACACACACACACACACACACACACACACAGTGCTCACATGCAAACACGCACAAACACAGACTCCCTTGGCACAGTCTTATAGCAGCTCTGCTAACCAGCCCCTTTTGACCACCCACGGTGGTTCTAGTAGTTTTTTTTTTAAGTTCCAGTCATTGTTTGGGACTGTTTCAATATTTATTTTCAGTTCTTTTTTTTTTACATTTCACTTTTTATAGGCCTTGTTACGTTTGATAGAGTAGCAATATGTGTTTTCCGTTTTGTTTTTCAGATAATTTCATTTCTTCAATTTTGCTATTCAAGTTCGACAATGTCTCTCTGAAGTGGAAATTGTTTAAAAATAGTATTATAGTTGTCAAAATGTTAGTTTTGGTGTCAGTCATTTCCTAACAAACATATTAACATATGCAGTGCATTAATATCTCAACATCACTCATGTCATGTTGTGTCCTGATTTGATTTATTGGATTTTGGAAATCAGAGGATAAAGAACAACAACAAACAGAAAGGACCTAAATATGAGAGTCCTTTGTCAAAAGTAATAACATTGGTTAAAAAAAAAGGCTTCTTATATGAGACTTGGAACATCAAAACGTATTGGTTTTAGATTAAAAACCTCTGGACTGTAACAGAAGTGAACACCTCCATTGCCCCTGTACACCACCTCAACAGCAACCAGGATGCGTAGCAACACAGAATATTACCCTTGGCCACGGCTCTAAACCTCTAGTAACACGGATGGGACCAGGCCAAAATGACCCTGGATACTGCAAAAAACATTGTAATCAGCTTTTGTTATAGAAATTCCTTAGCAGTTTAGAATTAGGTAAGCTGACACTAATTCTAAAGTCTGTGTGCCTCTTAACTGATTACTGCTACTGCATTTTACCACCATTGGACCTAGATTTTGTTACTGGTTAATATTTGAACAAATTCAGGGCGTAACTCATAGCCTCAAATCAAGCGATAGGTGACCACACTCATGTTTGTAAGCCAGCAAAAGCTAATGCCAAATAACTTTTTGTCTATTAGAAATTATATGAATGTTATGGAAGGGTGTAGAGTTTCTGTTTTGAGTCTGATTTCTCCTGGAATTCATCAGCTGCTTCTCCACTTAATGAGATCTGGGCAGGTGGACTGGCGGCCATCTGGAGTACATTGGTCTTACCCCAGTCTGTCCATATAGATTGTTGGGAGGTGTTGAGACAAGCAAGACCATATAATATTACACACACACACACAAGTCACTGGCCTTTTGGTTGTTTGGTCTGTCATTAGAGCATTTCTTCTCTCCTTTCACACACTACTGATCAATGTTTCTCCCCTTACAACTTATTTTCTATATTCCTGCCTTTCTCCTGACCTTACCTTGATACTCTAAGATGACTGTGACAGACAGGCTATTGTAAAATACCTGAGACCAATCCAACCTTCCAAAACAATACTTCACATAAACCAGTAGACTAAAAAAAAAAACTCAGCCTTCTGTAGTAAGGAAAAAACAGATGCCAAAGCACTAGATCTAACAAGTGTCAGCTCTACAAACATGACCACACAACAGCAACATTTCACTGTACTGTCTCTCCTAGCCCGAGACTCTTCCCATCCATTGTAGTGATTAAGGCAGCGAAGGAATTTGGCTCTGGTATGAGGATACGTGTCTAACGCTGTTTTACTTGTAACGAGACACATAACTGAAACAACAGCTAGCAGTTACACAAGTGCTGCACTTGTTCCTTTTTAGTTATGTTGCCACTTCTTTTTTACCCAAGGCTTCCAGTGAAGAGACAGCGAATAATCACATTGGAATGTAAGGACAGGTATTAACACTAGAATGACCGGGATTTCACTCCTACCTAAAATGACCACGGGCGGTCAAACTGACTGCCAATTTTTAAACTCTGCAATGTATTTCATATGTTAGTATGTCTGTTAGGAAACCACTGACATGAACATTAACATTTTAACTACTATAATACTATTTTAAAGCAATTTAAACTCCAGAGAGACATGGTCAAACTTGAATAGCAAAATTGAAAAAGTGAAAATATTACCTGAAAAACAAAATGGCTATATATATATATATATATGCAGTGCATCTGGAAAGTATTCACAACCCTTCACTCTCACATTTTGTTATGTTACAGCCTTATTCCAAAATGGATTAAATTCCTTTTTTTCCCTCATCAATCTACATACAGTACCCCATAATGACAAAGTGAAAAAGGTTTTGTAGAACTTTTTCCAAATTTATTGGAAATAAAAAACTGAAATATTGCATGTACATAAGTATTCACACCGTGTCTGTGAATGTTCTAATTCATCCAGGTCATGGTTATCCAAAGGAGTTGAATCAAGTGCAACTGGACTTGGTATATATCCGTGAAGACGTTTCGCCTCTCATCCAAGAGGCTTCCTCAGTTCATGCCTTTCTGACTAGACCAAGCTTAGTCTGACTGGCTGGTGATGAGACTCAGAATTTATCCTCTTTGGAGTCGTTGTCAGAGCTATAGATGTCCGTGGCTCTTTGATTTCCGATGTTTACCAACGCCCGTTGCTAACAGAGCCATAGATATGAGTGGCTCTTTTGTGTACCGATGTTTGGCCGTGCATATCAATAGCTCCGATTACGACGGGCGTGGCCAAACATCGGCACACAAAAGAGCCACTCATATCTATGGCTCTGTTAGTGATAGGCGTTGGTAAACATTGGAAATCAAAGAGCCATGGACATCTATAGCTCTGACAACGACTCCAAAGAGGATAAATTCTGAGTCTCATCACCAGCCAGTCAGACTAGCTTGGTCTAGTCAGAAAGGCACAAACTGAGGAAGCCTCTTGGATGAGAGGCGAAACGTCTTCACAGATATATTATACCAAGTCCAGTTGCACTTGATTCAATTCCTATGGATACGTATTCACACCCTTTACTCAGTACTTGGTTGAAGCACCCTTGGCAGCGATTACAGCATCAAGTCTTCTTGGGTATGAAGCTACAAGCTTGGCACACCTATATTTAGGGTATTTCTCCCATTCTTCTCTGCAGATCCCCTCGAGCTCTGTAAGGTTAGATGGGGAACGTCGCTGAACAGCTATTTTCAGGTCTTTCCAGAGATCTTCAATGGGGTTCAAGTCTGGCCTCTGGCTGGGCCACTCAAGGACATTCACAGACTTGTCCCGAAGCCACTCCTTCGTTGTCTTGGCTGTGTGCTTAGGGTCATTGTCGTGTTGAAAGGTAAACCTTCACCCCAGTCTGAGGTCCTGAGCGCTCTGGAGCAGGTTTTCATCAAGGATCTCTCTGTACTTTGCTCCATTCATCTTTTCCTCGTTCCTGACTAGTCTCTCAGTTCCTGCCGCTGAAAAACATCCCCACAGCATGATGCTGCCACCACCATGCTTCACTGTAGGGATGGTATTAGCAAGGTGATGAGAGGTGCCTGGTTTCCTCCAGACGTGACGTTTGGCATTCAGGCCAAAGAGTTCAATCTTGGTTTCATCAGACCAGAGAATCTTGTTTCTCATGGTCTGAGAATCCTTTAGGTGGTTTCTGGCAAACTCCAAGCGGGCTGTCATGTGCCTTTTACTGAGCAGAGGCTTCCGTCTGGCCACTTTACCATAAAGGCCTGATTGGTGGAGTGCTGCAGAGATGGTTGTCCTTCTGGAAGGTTCTCCCATCTCCACAGAGGAATGCTGGAGCTCTGTCAGAGTGACCATCTGGTTCTTGGTCACCTCCCTGACCAAGGCCCTTCTCCCCCGATTGCTCAGTTTGGCTGGGCGGCCAGCTCTAGGAAGAGTCCTGGTGGATCCAAACTTCTTCCATTTACGAATGATGGAGACCACTTTGCTCTTTGGGACCTTCAAAGCTGTAAAAAATGTTTTGTACCCTTCCCCAGATCTGTGCCTCGATACAATCCTGTCTCGGAGGTCCACAGACAATTCCTTTGACTTCATGGCTTGGTTTCTGCTCTGACATGCACTGTCAACAGTGGGACCTTATATAGACAGGTGTGTGCCTTTCCAAATCATGTCCAATCAATTGAATTTACTACAGGTGGACTCCAATCAAGATCTCAAGGATGATCGGTGGAAACAGGATGAACCTGAGCTCAATTTTGAGTGTCATAGCAAATGGTGTGAATACTTATGTATATGCAATATTTCAGTTTTTTATTTTTAATAAATTTGCAAACATTTCTACAAAACCTTTTTCACTTTGTCATTATGGGGTATTGTGTGTAGATTGATGAGAATAAAAAGGAATTTAATCCATTTTGGAATAAGGCTGTAACATAAAAAAATGTGGGGAAAGTGAAGGGGTGTGAATACTTTCCGGATGCACTGTGTATATATATATATACACTACCGTTCAAAAGTTTGGGATCACCCAAACAATTTTGTGTTTTCCATGAAAAGTCACACTTATTCACCACCATATGTTGTGAAATGAATAGAAAATAGAGTCAAGACATTGACAAGGTTAGAAATAATGATTTGTATTTGAAATAAGATTTTTTTTACATCAAACTTTGCTTTCGTCAAAGAATCCTCCATTTGCAGCAATTACAGCATTGCAGACCTTTGGCATTCTAGCTGTTAATTTGTTGAGGTAATCTGGAGAAATTGCACCCCACGCTTCCAGAAGCAGCTCCCACAAGTTGGATTGGTTGGATGGGCACTTCTTGCATACCATACGGTCAAGCTGCTCCCACAACAGCTCAATGGGGTTCAGATCTGGTGACTGCGCTGGCCACTCCATTACCGATAGAATACCAGCTGCCTGCTTCTGCTCTAAATAGTTCTTGCACAATTTGGAGGTGTGTTTAGGGTCATTGTCCTGTTGTAGGATGAAATTGGCTCCAATCAAGCGCTGTCCACTGGGTATGGCATGGCGTTGCAAAATGGAGTGATAGCCTTCCTTATTCAGAATCCCTTTTACCCTGTACAAATCTCCCACCTTACCAGCACCAAAGCAACCCCAGACCATCACATTACCTCCACCATGCTTAACAGATGGCGTCAGGCATTCTTCCAGCATCTTTTCATTTGTTCTGCGTCTCACAAACGTTCTTCTTTGTGATCCAAACACCTCAAACTTGGATTCATCCGTCCACATCACTTTTTTCCAGTCTTCCTCTGTCCAATGTCTGTGTTCTTTTGCCCATCTTAATCTTTTTCTTTTATTGGTCAGTCTCAGATATGGCTTTTTTTTTGCCACTCTGCCCTGAAGCCCAGAATCCCGCAGCCGCCTCTTCACTGTAGATGTTGACACTGGTGTTTTGCGGGTACTATTTAATGAAGATGCCAGTTGGGGACCTGTGAGGCGTCTGTTTCTCAAACTAGAGACTCTAATGTACTTATCTTCTTGCTCAGTTGTGCAACGCGGCCTCCCACTTCTTTTTCTACTCTGGTTAGAGCCTGTTTGTGCTGTCCTCTGAAGGGAGTAGTACACACCGGTGTAGGAAATCTTCAATTTCTTAGCAATTTCTTGCATGGAATAGCCTTCATTTCTAAGAACAAGAATAGACTGTCGAGTTTCAGATGAAAGTTCTCTTTTTCTGGCCATTTTGAGCGTTTAATTGACCCCACAAATGTGATGCTCCAGAAACTCAATCTGCTCAAAGGAAGGTCAGTTTTGTAGCTTCTGTAACGAGCTAAACTGTTTTCAGATGTGTGAACATGATTGCACAAGGGTTTTCTAATCATCAATTAGCCTTCTGAGCCAATGAGCAAACACATTGTACCATTAGAACACTGGAGTGATAGTTGCTTGAAATGGGCCTCTATACACCTATGTAGATATTGCACCAAAAACCAGACATTTGCAGCTAGAATAGTCATTTACCACATTAGCAATGTATAGAGTGTATTTCTTTAAAGTTAAGACTAGTTTAAAGTTATCTTCATTGAAAAGTACAGTGCTTTTCCTTCAAAAATATGGACATTTCAATGTGATCCCAAACTTTTGAACGGTAGTGTATATATATATATATATATATATATATATATATATATATGTCAGAGGTGTAAAAAACAGGTCCAGAAAGTAAATGTTCAAACCGTGTATTTGCTCCAACCATGTTACTAAACCAGCTGATTTCATTAAGTAGTTTTCCCTACCTAGTTGAGGAGTGGCGTTGACTAGAATCTCCTGGTGTATTGCATGAGTGGAGGAGCAAATACATGGTTTGGACTTTTACTTTCTGGAACTGGTTTTTACACCTCTGATATATATATATATATATATATATATATATATATATATATATATATATATATATATATATACTGCTCAAAAAAATAAAGGGAACACCTAAAAACACAATATAGACCTCGATGAATGAAATATTTCAGCTGAAAATCTTTATTTATTAGACAGAGGAATGTGTTTAGAGCAAAATAACCTAAGAATGATCAATGGAAATCAAAATCATTAGCCCATTAAGGTCTGGATTCAGAATCATACTCAAAATCAAAGTGGAAAATGAGAACATAGGCTGATCCAACTTCTGTGGAAATTCTTCAAGACGATTCAAAATGAGGCTCAGTAGTGTGTGTGGCCTCCACGTGCCTGTATGCACTCCCTACAATGTCTGGGCATGCTCCTGATGATACGACGGATGGTCTCCTGAGGGATCTCCTCCCAGACCTGGATCAGGGCATCGGTCAACTCCTGGACAGTCTGTGGTGCGACATCGCGTTGGCGGATTGTACGAGACATGATGTCCCAGAGGTGCTCGATTGGATTCAGGTCTGGGGAACGTGCAGGCCAGTCCATAGCATCAATGCCCTCGACATACAGGAACTGCTGACACACTCTGGCCACATGAGGACGAGCATTGTCATGCATGAGCAGGAACCCAGGGCCCACTGCACCAGCATATGGTCTGACAATGGGTCTGAGGATCTCATCCCGGTACCTAATGGCAGTCATGGTACCTCTAGCTAGCACGTAGAGGTTTGTGTGGCCCTCCAAGGATATGCCTCCCCAGACCATCACTGACCCACCGCCAAACCGGTCATGCTGGAGGATGTTGCAGGCAGCAGAGCGTTCTCCACAGCGTCTCCAGACTCTCTCACGTCTGTCACATGTGTTCAGTGTGAACCTGCTCTCATCTGTGAAGAGCACAGGGCACCAATGGCGAATCTGCCAACCAAGATGTTCTCTGGCAAAGGTCAATCGGGCTGCACGGTGTTGGGCTGTGAGCACAGGCCCCAGTTGTGGACGTTGGGCCCTCATACCATCCTCATGCATTCTGTTTCTCACTGTTTGAGCAGAAACCTGCACATTAGTGGCCTGTTGAAGGTCGTTTTGTAGGGCTCCGGCAGTGTTCCTCCTGTTCCTCCTTGCACAAAGGACCAGACAGCGGTCATGCTGCGGGGTTGTTGTCCTCCTGCGGCCCCCTCCACGTCTCCTGGTGTACTGGCCTGTCTCCTGGTACCTCCTCCATGCTCTGGACACTGTGCTGGGAGACACATCAAATCTTCTTGCCACAGCACACATTGATGTGCCATCCTGGATGAGCTGCAGTACCTGAGCAACTTCTGTAGGTTGCAGATACCGCCTCATGCCACCTCTAGTGGTGAGGGCACTAGCAAAATGAAAAACTAACCAAAGATCGGCCAGAAAAGATGAGGACAGGCAAATGGTCTGTGGCCACCACCTGCAAATCCATTCCTTTTATAGGGGTTGTCTTGCAAATTGTCTAATTTCCACCTGGTGGAAATTAGACAATTTACCAACAGGTGAAATTGATTCACAAATCAGTGTTGCTTCCTAACTGGACAGGTTGATATCTCAAAAGTGTGATTGACTTGGAGCTACATTGCATTGCTTATGTGTTCCCTTTATTTTTTTGAGCAGTGTATATATATATATATATATAGCTAATCTAACAAATGTAACAGGGCTGATTAAACATGAAGTGTATAAAAAAAAAGAACTGCAAATAAATATTGGAACAGTCCCAAACAACGGCCATAACTTAAAAACTACTAGAACAACCGTGGGCAGGTCATTTTGACTGCCATGGTTTTTAAACTCTATATTTTGTCAAGATAAATACCATTTGAGATATTAATGCATTACATATGTTAGTATGTCTGTTAAGAAACTAACTGTCACCGAGGTTAACATTTTAACCACTTTAATACTATTTTTCCGAGAATTTAAAATGGCCACTGTCCAACGCCTTTAAATACTGCAACGCTTCGGTGGTAGTCATGGTGCGTCTGTAACCAGGCATGTTGGCAATAACCAAAAATCATGTTGGGACTACTACTCTGCACTGGAGAACGCCAGTTTGTTTTTAGGACAGAGTAATGAACTTCATGAAGGAAATTATGTGACCAAACACGTCATACATAGCGACATGATGTGCACGATCACGTGCAAATTATGAGCGGTCATTTTAACTGCTTAAGGTCATTTCAGGTAGATCTTGCAATTTTATTTTGTGCAGCCAATTGGCCTAAAAATCGTTTTAATGTAAATATATGCAATTTTAGGAGATTCCAGTGAGTGGCAGGTCTGTCTCTTTTATTTTCACAAAGTTATTAAACTTTGAAAATCCAAAACGGTCATAACAACCGTCTTGGTCGAGTTCTGCCCAGGTGTGTGCTAGTAGGCCGGTCTGGATCTGAAGTCCAACCCTGTTTTCTTTTTTCCTCCCAGTCCTTCCCCCGGGTCCTGTCTCCACTGTTCCAAGACCTGTTCTCATCTCTCTGGTGTGTGTGTGTGTGTGTGTGTGTGTGTGTGTGTGTGTGTGTGTGTGTGTGTGTGTGTGTGTGTGTGTGGTGTGTGTGTGTGTGTGTGTGTGTGTGTGTGTGTGCGCGCGTGCGTGCGTGCGTGCGTGCATGCAACTATCTATTTCCCTTGAGAAACTCAACACATAAAGCACCTCTGGGGAAAGATCATTTCCACAGAGAGAAACCTCAGGTAATTCTAGCAGACACAAGCATCCTACAGACCAGCTAACATGCTTTTGAGGCAAGAAATATCCATTACTGTGAATAGAGCAGATTCTCATGAGAGGACGGAGATTCCACCATGACCTTGAAGTGTGTGGGGGGAGGGGGGGTACAGGCAGGTAGGTCTTCTGTGTAGACATTTCGGTGTGCCTATCAGAAAAACCTTTAATATTAAATTTTGAATTTCTACATTGGCTATAAGACACTAATAAGACCTATCCCAATTGGTGATGTTAATAACACGGATGTTAATTTCTGGTAGTCTCTCAGTTGTGAAAGAATATATATGTATGATCTTTCATCCAGAATGAGGTGAATCCAGAATAAGGTGACTTATTTCATGAATTATGTTGTTGGTTTTGTTTTTTTAGTCACCTTTACATATTGCAATCCTGCTGACCATCCAGGGCATTACTACAGGTATGGGGCCTGAATTGCTTGGGTTAGGTTTAGGGCTGAAAAGAACAATTGTGCATTTCATCTGGAAAATAAGCTTCAAAATAAGCCAAAATTACTAGTTTTATTCGTAACTTAATAAAAAAAATGATTGTTTTTCACTATTTCTACAAAAACAGACAAAAAGAGGGCGTCCGTGTAGCGTAATGGTCTTTTCCGTTGCATACCAGCATGGGGATCGGCAATTTCAATCAGTCGTTCGAATCCCCGTATTACCTCCGGCTTGGTCAGGCGTCCCTACAGACACAATTGGCCATGTCTGTGGATGGGAAGCCAGATGTATGTATGTGTTCTGATTGCTGCACTAGCACTTCCTCTGTTCGGTCGGGGCACCTGTTCGGGGGAGAGGGGGAACTGGAAGGAGTAGTGTGATCCTCTTTCGTGTGATGTCCCCCTGGTGAAACTCCTCACTGACAGGTGATAAGAAGCGGCTGGCGACTCCACATGTATCGGAGGGGGCATGTGGTAGTGTGCAGCCCTCCCCAGATCAGCAGAGGGGGTGGAGCGGTGACAGGGATGGCTCGGAAGAGTGGGGTAATTGGCCAAGTACAATTGGGGGGAAAAAATCCAGAAAAACAAAACAAAACTAAAGACCTTTCATTACATGGGTTGGGCCTCCAAAGGGTCTCTGAAAGTAAGCCTGAACCAAGACTTTCCACAAAATGTTAAAATTAAAACTTTGTCGCAGAACCAAACCAAATGCATATTGGAAAGATCTCAACCTGTAGAATAACGTTATGTCAGTCTGAAGATTGTAAATGGATCCTGCTTTGAGATATTGACCTCTGAACCTTGATCTCAGTGCATGTTGGAGGGCTTGTCATTCAGCAAAAGAAGGGGCTGCAGACATGAGACCTAATAGAGCTCTTGATTCAGCTATATGATCACTAAGTGGGAGTGCTGTCAAATATGGTCAAATTAATTTTCACCCATTTAACATTAGATATTTCAAAATGTGTTCACACAAATGTGTTTCCCATCCCCTTAAACCCCCCAGAGTACTCTCAATTCAGTATTTACAACTTCCAATTCTAGGAAATACACTAATATATATTTTTATTTTATTAAACTTCACTTCCCTTGAGCCAAGCCTGTAGCTTGATACATATCAGTACCATAGTTGGAGTTTTTTTTTTTCTGGTTTCCAAAATAGGGTTGTAAACACGGTCATAAAAATATGTATCTACATAATCTATCAAATATTTACTGCAGCTGTTTTGGGGTTGTGTTCAATGTCAGAAATGTTGCATTCCAACAATTTTCTGGAAAAGACCTGAAATAATCTTTGCAATAACTAATAAACTAAAGATCATATACATTCACTGAATGAAGTTTACGAAAATAAAATGCTAGAAATGTTATCAAAATATATTTTAACCCCGAAACGGTTTTAAAATATTGCATTTTCCACTAAGAATAAAAGGAATTCAGCCTTTTTTTTCTTTTCAGACAGAAACTTGACAGCCACCTGATGTGGATGCAGGCTCCAGCAACATTGGTTATAAGTTGAAATGTTGATATGAAACTTATTTTTTGGCTCACAAACATTGAGATTTTAATGTATCCATGGTTTGCAGAAATATAAAATGCCAACATTCAATCTCCTAATTGGTTTAAATGTCATTCAGTCCAGCACATTCTGAGAAATGCTCCCATGTAAAACACATTGGTGTAAATTTCATTCTGTGTAGCATGAAAAAAGTCCGATAATCATGCTCAGGGACATAATCTCATAGATTACGTTTTGTGACTATGAGTACGAAAAAGCGTGATACCGGGTTGAAATACAAGGTGATTTATCTCCATAATTAATTTAGAAACTTTGGTACAGTAAGTTTCCAGTGGGGTTTTTTTGTCTATAAATTAGAGACTAAGTAGTATATCTGATGATGTTTTTATTAGGCTTTAATCATGTTGGAGAACTTGATGCATCATCCATCGCATATTGTTATGTAAGGCTACGGTCACACGTGTGAATGCAGAAGAATGACCATTGCCTGCTGAGGCAAAATTTGTATCTTGTGCTGAAAGTGAGCAGGGCTGGATGTGACACCAAGTGGGGTAAACCACACACACTTCTTTGCTCTTGGTTGAGGCTGCTGATTCACCGGTCAAAATTCACCAAAGTTGAACTCCACGCAAAGTGAAGATGCAAATTTCCTTCACCACCACAGGCAAATGTTTTATTTGCCCTTTCACTTGCCTAGAATGGAAGTGAAGCCTGGCCAGAGTGTTTCCCCGCTTTCCGCCCAATGACTACTGGGATATGCTCCAGCATCCCGCGACCCCTAGTTTGGATAATCAGCTTGAAAAATGGCTGGCTGGAAAAATGGAAGTGAAGGAGAGGCGAATATTCACCAATGTTAATTTCGTGCATGTGTGACCGTACCCTCATGGTGAAGTTATTTTGATGCATTAGCCACAAGCTTAATTTATCCATCCATTATCCAAACCGCTTATCCTGCTCTCAAGGTTGTGGGGATGCTGGAGCCTATCCCAGCAGTCATTGGGCAGCTGCCAGGGAGACACCCTGAACAGGCCGCCAGGCCATGACAGGGCCAACACACACACACACACATACACACAGAGTCACATCTAGGGACAATTTTGTACAGCCGATTCACCTGACCACATGTCTTTGGACTTTGGGAGGAAACTGGAGCACCTGGAGGAAACCCACACAGACATGGGGAGAACATGCAAAATCCACACAGAGAGCCACGTGTGATGACCCCCAAGGTTGGAGAACCCCGGGGCTCGAACCCAGAACCTTCTTGCTGTGAGGCGACCGTGCTAACCACTGCACCATTGTGCCGCCAGCTTCATTTATATCTGTGGCTAAATCAATATATTGTAACAACCACTGATATGTAGACTCGCTAGCCCTTGGCTAACGGGTCGGACCCTTTAGTCAACTGGTTAACGTAGTTGCCCATGGAGTGGGAGTCCCAGGTTCACGTCCCGGCTGTAGTGGTTCCTGGCTGCCCCCCCCCCAAATTCGCTATATTGGTGTCAGAAGTGGGGTGGTGAGACCGTGAGGCCATTGGAAGCGTGTGCACTCAGAGGCGTGAGGGAGCTGATATGCTGAAGCACGGGGACGCGCTTCCCGAAGGAGGGGGGTAGTGCAACGACAACAAATAACTAGACTCACTAGCTGGTTGGCTAAAGGGTCGGACCCTTTAGTCAACTGGTTAACATAGTCATCTGTGGTGCGGGAGACCCGGGTTTGCGTTCTGGCTACCCCCTGAATTAGCTACAATATATTACTTATATGCTACATAATAGGTGGCACGGTGGCACAGTGGTTAGTGTGGTCACCTCACAGCAAGAAGGTCCTGGGTTCGAGACCCGGGGAAGTCCCACTGAGGGGGTTGTCCCGGGTCATCCTCTGTGTGGAGTTTGCATGTTCTCCCCGTGTCTGCGTGGGTTTCGTCCGGGTGCTCCGGTTTCCTCCCGCAGTCCAAAGACATGTAGGTCAGGTGAACTGGCCATGCTACATTGTCCCTATGTATGAATGTGTGTGTGTGTGTGTGTGTGTGTGTGTGTGTGTGTGTGTGTGTGTGTGTGTGTGTGTGTGTGTGTGTGTGTGTGTGAGTGTGTGTGTGTGTGTGTGTGTGTGTGTCAGCCCTTTGATGGCCTGGCAGCCTGTCCAGGGTGTCTCCCCATCTGCCGCTCAATGGCTGCTGGGATAGGCTCCAGAATTCCACGACCCTGAGAGCAGTATAAGCGGTTTGGAAAATGGATGGATGGAATGGATGTTACAAAATATTATAAGCCTTTTGTTGAGCTGAAAGATGTTCTAGTTTGTCTTGGGATAGATCAAGCTTCTTGGACATCTATACTATAATGACCAACCGGGTATCCCATCTGTCTGGAATTTACCCTGTCCCATTAGGGCCTTTGGCCATAATTTACAGCTTCTTCTGATACATAATTTATAACTGAGAATCTGTCCGGCTGAGTGTTTTGGAGGAAAGGCACACACACCATCAAAGCAACACTTGCCTTTCTTTTGCTTGTTTTTCCTGTTTTTTTAAGATTGGAGCACACAGCCAAATGGCAGATTAGTAATTGCATTTTTTTTTCTTCATGGAGCTCAACTGGTGTCTTCGATTTCTTCTTTGTCTTTCTTGAACAAATTAATTTTGTCAGTGTCCAGTGGCCGCAGCTATCGTGTTGTTCTTGACATTGTGGCTGTAATATTGTGTCCCTGGAGACTGCAGAAGTATGTTAGATTAATAATGTAAAACAATAGGATTTAATTTGTAGTGTCAGAGGGAGCCACCCAGCCAAAACAATGACAAGATCTTTGTTTCAAAACAAAGACCTTAAGGGAGTTATGGTAAATGGCACAGAACATAAAATAGGACCTTTTTTTTTTTTACAGATGATGTCATAGCCTTCCTTGAACAACCACATAAATCACTTCCTGTACTGATGAAGCTTCTAGAACGGGGGTCAGCAACCTGCGGCTCGCGAGCCACATGCCTTACAAGCCTCCTTTGTGGCTCCCTAAAATTGGCAAAAAGTATAGGCCTATTTTTTTTTATTTCTATCAATTTTTTGACCTTAAGGCAATTAAAGACATCCTAACACTAGCCAATAGTATATAGAGTGCATCCGGAAAGTATTCACACCCCTTCACTTTCCCCACATTTTGTTATGTTACAGCCTTATTCCAAAATGGATTAAATTCTTTTTTTTCTCATCAATCTACACACAATACCTCATAATGACAAAGTGTAAAAGGTTTTGTAGAAATTTTTGCAAATTTACTAAAAATAAAAAACTGAAATATTGCATGTACATAAGTATTCACACCCTTTGCTATGACACTCAAAATTGAGCTCATGTTCATCCTGTTTCCACTGATCATTCTTGAGATGTTTCTACATCTTGATTGGAGTCCACCTCTAGTAAATTCAATTGATTGGACATGATTTGGAAAGGCACACACCTGTCTATATAAGGTCCCACTGTTGACAGTGCATGTCAGAGCAGAAACCAAGCCATGAAGTCAAAGGAATTGTCTGTGGACCTCCGAGACAGGATTGTATCGAGGCACAGATCTGGGGAAGGGTACCAAAAAAGATTCTACAGCTTTGAAGGTCCCGAAGAGCAAAGTGGTCTCCATCATTCGTAAATGGAAGAAGTTTGGATCCACCAGGACTCTTCCTAGAGCTGGCCGCCCAGCCTAACTGAGCATCGGGGGAGAAGGGCCTTGGTCAGGGAGGTGACCAAGAACCAGATGGTCACTCTGACAGAGCTCCAGCGTTCCTCTGTGGAGATGGGAGAACCTTCCAGAAGGACAACCATCTCTGCAGCACTCCACCAATCAGGCCTTTATGGTAGAGTGGCCAGACGGAAGCCTCTGCTCAGTAAAAGGCACATGACAGCCCGCTTGGAGTTTGCCAGAAAGCACCTAAAGGACTCTCAGACCATGAGAAACAAGATTCTCTGGTCTGATGAAACCAAGATTGGACTCTTTGGCCTGAATGCCAAACGTCACGTCTGGAGGAAACCAGGCACCTCTCATCACCTTGCTAATACCATCCCTACAGTGAAGCATGGTGGTGGCAGCATCATGCTGTGGGGATGTTCTTCAGCGGCAGGAACTGGGAAACTACTCAGGATCAAGGGAAAGATGAATGGAGCAAAGTACAGAGAGATCCTTGATGAAAACCTGATCCAGAGCACTCAGCACCTCAGACTGGGGCGAAGGTTTACCTTTCAACACAACAACGACCCTAAGCACACAGCCAAGACAACGAAGGAGTGGCTTCGGGACAAGTCTGTGAATGTCCTTGAGTGGCCCAGCCAGAGGCCAGACTTGAACCCCATTGAACATCTCTGGAAAGACCTGGAAATAGCTGTGCAGCGACGCTCCCCATCTAACCTTACAGAGCTCGAGAGGATCTGCAGAGAAGAATGGGAGAAATACCCCAAATATAGGTGTGCCAAGCTTGTAGCTTCATACCCAAGAAGACTTGATGCTGTAATCGCTGCCAAAGGTGCCTCAACCAAGTGCTGAGTAAAGGGTGTGAATACTTATGTACATGCAATATTTAAGTTTTTTATTTTTAATAAATTTGCAAAAATTTCTACAAACCTTTTTCACTTTGTCATCATGGGGTATTGTGTGTAGATTGATGAGAAAAAAAAGGAATTTAATCCATTTTGGAATAAGGCTGTAACATAACAAAATGTGGGGAAAGTGAAGGGGTGTGAATACTTTCCGGATGCACTGTGTATATATATATATATATATATATATATATATATATATATATATATACACTACCGTTCAAAAGTTTGGGATCACCCAAACAATTTTGTGTTTTCCATGAAAGGTCACACTTATTCACCACCATATGTTGTGAAATGAATAGAAAATAGAGTCAAGACATTGACAAGGTTAGAAATAATGATTTGTATTTGAAATAAGATTTTTTTTACATCAAACTTTGCTTTCGTCAAAGAATCCTCCATTTGCAGCAATTACAGCATTGCAGACCTTTGGCATTCTAGCTGTTAATTTGTTGAGGTAATCTGGAGAAATTGCACCCCACGCTTCCAGAAGCAGCTCCCACAAGTTGGATTGGTTGGATGGGCACTTCTTTGAGCAGATTGAGTTTCTGGAGCATCACATTTGTGGGGTCAATTAAACGCTCAAAATGGCCAGAAAAAGAGAACTTTCATCTGAAACTCGACACTCTATTCTTGTTCTTAGAAATGAAGGCTATTCCATGCGAGAAATTGCTAAGAAATTGAAGATTTCCTACACCGGTGTGTACTACTCCCTTCAGAGGACAGCACAAACAGGCTCTAACCAGAGTAGAAAAAGAAGTGGGAGGCCGCGTTGCACAACTGAGCAAGAAGATAAGTACATTAGAGTCTCTAGTTTGAGAAACAGACGCCTCACAGGTCCCCAACTGGCATCTTCATTAAATAGTACCTGTTAGAGCCTGTTTGTGCTGTCCTCTGAAGGGAGTAGTACACACCGGTGTAGGAAATCTTCAATTTCTTAGCAATTTCTCGCATGGAATAGCCTTCATTTCTAAGAACAAGAATAGACTGTCGAGTTTCAGATGAAAGTTCTCTTTTTCTGGCCATTTTGAGCGTTTAATTGACCCCACAAATGTGATGCTCCAGAAACTCAATCTGCTCAAAGAAGTGCCCATCCAACCAATCCAACTTGTGGGAGCTGCTTCTGGAAGCGTGGGGTGCAATTTCTCCAGATTACCTCAACAAATTAACAGCTAGAATGCCAAAGGTCTGCAATGCTGTAATTGCTGCAAATGGAGGATTCTTTGACGAAAGCAAAGTTTGATGTAAAAAAAATCTTATTTCAAATACAAATCATTATTTCTAACCTTGTCAATGTCTTGACTCTATTTTCTATTCATTTCACAACATATGGTGGTGAATAAGTGTGACTTTTCATGGAAAACACGAAATTGTTTGGGTGATCCCAAACTTTTGAACGGTAGTGTATATATATATATATATATATATACACTCACCGGCCACTTTATTAGGCACACCCGTCCAACTGCTCATTAACGCAAATTTCTAATCAGCCAATCACATGGCAGCAAATCAATGCATTTAGGCATGTAGACATGGTCAAGACGATCTGCTGCAGTTCAAACCGAGCATCAGAATGGGGAAGAAAGGTGATTTAAGTGACTTTGAACGTGGCATGGTTGTTGGTGCCAGACGGGCTGGTCTGAGTATTTCAGAAACTGCTGATCTACTGGGGTTTTCACGCACAACCATCTCTAGGTTTTACAGAGAATGGTCCGAAAAAGAGAAAATATCCAGTGAGCGGCAGTTCTGTGGGCGAAAATGCCTTGTTGATGCCAGAGGTCAGAGGAGAATGGCTAGACTGGTTCGAGCTGATAGAAAGGCAACAGTAACTCAAATAACCACTCATTACAACCGAGGTATGCAGAAGAGCATCTCTGAACACACAACACGTCGAACCTTGAGGCAGATGGGCTACAGCAGCAGAAGACCACACCGGGTGCCACTCCTGTCAGCTAAGAACAGGAAACTGAGGCTACAATTCGCACAGGCTCACCAAAATTGGACAATAGAAGATTGGAAAAACGTTGCCTGGTCTGATGAGTGTCCATTTCTGCTGCAACATTCGGATGGTAGGGTCAGAATTTGGCGTCAACAACATGAAAGCATGGATCCATCCTACCTTGTATCAACGGTTCAGGCTGGTGGTGGTGGTGTAATGGTGTGGGGGATATTTTCTTGGCACACTTTGGGCCCCTTAGTACCAATTGAGCATCGTGTCAACGCCACAGCCTACCTGAGTATTGTTGCTGACCATGTCCATCCCTTTATGACCAGTGTTCCCATCTTCTGATGGCTACTTCCAGCAGGATAACGCGCCATGTCATAAAGCTCGAATCATCTCAGACTGGTTTCTTGAACATGACAATGAGTTCACTGTACTCAAATGGCCTCCACAGTCACCAGATCTCAATCCAATAGAGCACCTTTGGGATGTGGTGGACCGAGAGATTCGCATCATGGATGTGCAGCCGACAAATCTGCAGCAACTGCGTGATGCTATCATGTCAATATGGACCAAACTCTCTGAGGAACGTTTCCAGTACCTTGTTGAATCTATGCCACGAAGGATTAAGGCAGTTCTGAAGGCAAAAGGGGGTCCAACCCGGCACTAGCAAGGTGTACCTAATAAAGTGGCCAGTGAGTGTATATATGCAAATCGAATAAAGAAAATACTTAAATTGGCTATTTCTTACATCTACATTCTACATCCTGGTGCCTTTTAGCCGAAGTGAAGCGAGGTGGCTTGAGTAGCCTATGTATTCACTAGCTATGGATTCAAACTCCCAAAAAAAAGAAAGCTATTGGAAGAAAACCGAGGATTTAATAGTGCGTGGACAGATATGTTTGCCTTCATCGCCTCTACTGCTGGTTTGCCGGAATGCTTGATATGTGGCGAAAAGTTAGTAAACAATAAAAAATGTAACATCGAAAGACATTTCCAGAAGCACCCTGCATTTGCCGGAAAAATGTCCTGGTGGAGAACACAGAATGAAAGTGGTTTTGGAACTGCTGCGGAAAGAGCAAAGCAAAGGTATTTTCAAGAAATGGATAACATCTCCAAAGTCCATTACTGTTGCTAGTTGCATCGCACCTCAGGAGATCATAAAACATGGAAAGCCGTTCACAGACGGTGAATACATGAAAACATCCTTTGTTAAAATATCAGAGCAGCTCTTTTCAGACTTCAAAAACAAATCAGAGGTCATTCAGAAAATTAGAGCTATGCCCCTCTCTGCTAAGACAGTCAAAGACAGAGTCATAAGAATGGCAGCAGACATCACCTGTCAGCAAATTAATGACATTAACTCAGCTTCTGCTTATTCTATTGCCTGCGATGAGACACGCGACGTGAATAACATTGAGCAGACTGCGTTGCTATGTAGGTATGTGAACTCTGATGGACCGCTGGAAGAAATCATTGATCTGACACCGATGAAAGGCCAAACACGGGGGCAAGACATTTGTGAGACAGTCTTGAACTGTTTAAAAGATTAAAAAAAAAATAAACACAAGTCACATGGTGTCAGTGGCTACAGATGGGGCACCTAGTATGAGAGGGAAGCAGAAGGCGTTTCTGACTTTACTACAAAAGTCGTTAGATCGAAAGCTTCTAATGTTTCACTGCATCTTGCACCAAGAAGCTCTGTGTGCTCAAATATTCCCCCCTGAGTGTATAGAAGTGATGAACTTAGTCGTCCAGATTGTGAACAAAATTATTGCAAAAGGCTTAAACCACCGTCAATTTCGTGCAATGCTTGATGAGGTTGACAGCGCATATTCAGATCTTCTGCTCCACATCAAAGTCCAGTGGCTGTGCAGAGGGGAGGTCCTGAAACGGTTCGCCGCTTGTGTAGAGCACGTGAAAGCTTTCCTGCAAAGCAAAGGCCAGGTCTATCCGCAACTGGAAGATCCAGATTGGCTGGAGAAGTTACTTCATTGTGGACATGACAGGTCACCTGAACAATCTGAACGAAAGTCTTCAGGGAAAGGAGAGCATGGCACAGCAACTGCTTAGAGGAGATTTTGGCATTCGAGCACAAGTTAACAGTGTTTGTGAAAGATATACAGAGAGGCACGCTGTGCCACTTCCCTTCATTGAAAGAGTTCAGAGAACATAATCATATGATCGGCGGTCATTATTTACAACGTGCGATCACAGGAATGCAATCGGCATTTGAGAAACGATTCTGAGAATTCTGAAATAAAAACAATAAAAAAACACACTAGCCTTCCCTGTCACACCCCTGGACATTGAGCCATCCATGTTAAGCACGTCCACATTCTCATGAGTAAGCCCATCTGATCTTGGAATTTGACTGGCCGGCATAGCCGACAAAGATATATGGGTATCTAAGTTCAAAAGCCTGAAAACTGCGCTCGAAGACATCACCCATCAGAAAGCTGCTCTTGCTCTAATCCACAATTGGAGTGAAATTGAAAAACTTCCCAGACCCGACAAACTTGTGTTTGAAACATGGAATGCATTTCCTGACAATTATGCCAACATGAAGAAGTATGCGTTTGGAGTCCTGTCCATCTTTGGATCAACATATTTGTGTGAGCAAATTTTCTCAAGCTTGAACTACATAAAGTCCAAACATCACTCCCGACTTACAGACGAGAGCCTGCAGTCTTGCGTGAAGATGAAAGTTACATCTTACAGCCCTGATATCGAGAAGATCTGCAGTGATTTCCAGAAACAGAAGTCCCATTCACTGGTGAGAACGATATGCTTCATTGGTACCATCTCTTTGAGCAAGTTTTCTCCATGAATTATATGTGACATAGTTGTGTTGCTCATCAGGTCCTGGATTGATTTCTGTACGTAGCCATGGATAAAAAAAAACTCCACAATGGATAGCCTTACACTGAATTATAGCATATCTTTGTTCAAAATGCAGCTCATTGTTTGAACCTGGTCTGTTTTTTCTACTTTTACGATTTAAAGCTAGCTATGTTTTGTTTATGTCTTAAATTGAATTACATTTGGGCTTTTCATCTCATTTGATCTTTCACAAAGCTAGCTAGTAAACCCACATATGCAAGTGGATTGTCTTCTCCACTATTGTACCATTGTTCCCTCTTGTGTTTTGTTGGAAAAGGCATCCCTCACAAAAATAAATGTCAGCTGTTTCTTTATTACAATAGTTGCAGGTACATAGCTGGGTATATCATTTAATGAATGCACAAAAAATTGAATTAGTAACAATGTTAGGTTCAACTTAAAGTAACCAAATAATAGGCCTAATAAACAGCCTATCCAGCCACCTTGTGGTAGGCTACAGCATTAACCAAATGCTCATCAAACATTAGTAGCCTACTGCTGGTGCTGTGGGACTCAAATATTTTTTTGCGGCCCCAGAGAGAGACCCCCCCCCCTCCAGCCTAAAATGGCTCTTTATATGGTAAAGGTTGCCAACCCCTGTTCTAGAAACGTATAGGTACCTTTCAGGATATACGTACAATTAATATTTCAAAAACACAGGTACCAACACTTAACTATATTACATCAAAAGTGATTCAGGAACAATTTGATTTTAATTGGAAACTATAGAAACTTAAATATCTGGGGGTTACTATCATAAAATGACAAAATTATACAAAGCAAACTATGACAGGATAAATCAAGAGATACAAAAATATATTGAAAGATGGTCTACTCTTCCACTACATCGCAACTAAAGAATTTGAGACTATCAGAATTAATGTAGTACCTAGGCTTCTCTATTCCACTCTTTACCTATAGAGGTCCCTCATACTCAATTCCTTACCTGGGGCAGGTTCATTTGGGTGGGGCAAAACGCCTAGAGATAGGTATAAAACTCTCCAATTAACAAAAGATAGAGGGGGTATGGGTCTTCCAAACCTGAAAGAATACTTTTATGCTGTCCTTTTAAGATATATGGCGTGTTGGTGTAAACCAGATTACACAGCAACGTGGAAAGAAATGGAAAAAGCATTTAGTGGTTATTCAATCCAGAATATAATTTGAGATAAATATGTATATAACAAAATTAAAAATAATATGACTACAATTACATTGTTTACTCTAGAATTATGGTTCAGAATAATAAAAAATTACAGGATAAGAAAGATAGATTTGCTAAAGTGGGTTGCATTTGATAGTACATTTAAACTGGCCAGGTATGACAAAGGATTCAAACAATGGGAAACCAAGGGAATCACAGCATGGTGCACATTAGACAAGGATGGGGAGCTCGAGAGTTTCCAGAATATGAAAGATAAATTTGGTAAACATGAATTCTATAGGTACCTACAAATGAGGGATTACTATAGAAAGGAAATCAAGATAGATTCCTCCATGGAAGTGAATGGTGTGACCCAAATTATAGTCGGTTTGTACAAGGACATCAAAATTAGAATCATTTCTGCACTATACCAAAAACTGAGGACAAATGAGTATTCAACTAAATATATAAAAGAAAAATGGGAAACAGAGTTCAACATAAAAATGTCAGATGGTGATTGGCAAAACATGTGAAAATACAAACATCCACCAATTCACGGATATGGTGAGAATTTGCTTGGAAAATTTTGATCCGTTATTTTATCACACCCAAAGTCAAGGGTAAATATCTGAACACAAACCTACCATGCTGGAGAGAATGTGGAATATTAGACTCAGACCACTCACATATATTTTGGAAATGCCACAAAATATTACTGTTTTGGAAAAGGGTACACAAAACTGGTACACAAAACTTTACAAAAGATACTGAGATATGATATCCCTATGAGCTACATGGTGCTTTAACAGTGTAATTGTACTGAAGAAAGTATACACATAACAGATATCTGGTAAAAATACTGTTAATAGCTAGTAAAAAGTTTATCACAAGGAAATGGGGTAAAGTGGATCCGCCTACCCAGGATCAAATGATTAGAGATCGTAGAAGAACTCTATATAATGGAAAAAAATAAAATCTGTCACATCGTTTGAGATTACAAGAAGTACAACTAGAAGAAAAGTGGCTGAAATTGATATTATTCAGAAACCAGAATAGTGACGAAGACTACATAAAGGACAGCTGATCTAGATATGGAAACTGTGAGAATGGATGGACTACTAAGCTTGTAACTCCCAAACAAAATTTATTTTTAATTTTTACTTTTTTTTTTTTTTTTTTTTTCATTTTAGGGTTTGTTTGTTGTAAAATATGAAAATACCAATAAAAACTAAAGTGAAAAAAAAATCAATGACAAGCTCAACATACGGATAGACTCACAGACACATACAGGGGGACACATGCACATAAAGCCACCTGTGATTTGCTATCTGTGAAGGCTTTGAGTTCCCATTTAAAGCAATTACTCTGCAGTTTTGAGAGAAAATGTTTAACATTCAATACCACTTCCTCACACTTGTCCTCTCTGTCTGATATTGTAGATGTGGTTGTATGTCTGTGGTCACCCAGCAGAAATAGTCCAGCAGTCAAACTGGTGTGAAAAGTCACCGTTAACAGCATGCTTAAAGACTCACATAGAACACTATGTAAGTTGTTGGCTTGTCTTTTGCTAATAACTCAAACTGAATTATTATAAAAACGTAATAATATTTAATATAAGATAATTTCTTACATATTTTCAGTCCTGCAGGGCTTTTCCGTAGCTGTAATGCTGTTGTCCTTTGAATTCTCAATAATCCCCATTTTACAGTACATAAAACAGGTGGTTAAAGCAAAAAGTATGTTTCCCCAGCTGTGTTTGAGTGGGGGTGTGCAGGGGCATTTACCCAATAGATGGACCTATTTTATATTTATGTCACCTTATTGCTTGTTGTTTAATTGACATTTTGCCTTGCGCTGATAAAATGACATTACCATTATTCCCCTTGTATGTTTGCAGCCATTTTGTTGCAGCCTTCTGCAGTAACTCGCCAATAGTTTCTGTATTCCCAAAACAGATTTCTTCACCTGAGGCGTTTGATTCTAAATAAAGTTATTCATCTCCTCAGTTGGATGTTTACCAAAGCAATTAGCATAAGTGCCTTGCTTCAGGGCACAACAACAAGGCTCCACCTGGACCATTTGATTAAGACACTCTTTGATAACAACAGAACCCCCCCTTGATTAAGGCCCACAGTTCAGCTGGTGCACTGAGGCCCTTTTCATATCTGGCATTAAAATATATCTCAGGTGATAGGGTCACAACAGGACAGCGGTAAATTCAGTCATATCCAAGATGGACTGAGACTCCAATCACCAAAACCACATTCAGAGGTGATCAGAGGTGACTTCATTGGTAGTGTAGTGCAAATACAAGACCACATTCATCATCTGTTAAGTGGAAATACAAATACATTGTTGTCATTAAAACTGCTAGTCAACTACTGATCTAAACATTTGTAACAGTAGATACCCCAGGAATACAATTTTGCACACACTGCTTTGTTAATGTCAATACAAAGTGACAGAAATAGTTAAAAAAGTCATTCCAAATCAAAATTTCAGGTTTATCATATTTTAATTCCTTAACTGCATGTGGAGTTATTGGCTGATGTTCGTTGCGATCAGTAGCTGCTCAATGTGAGTCAACTGGGCCACACCGCTGTGCAGCACTAAATCACTCACCAACAATTCTAACAGCATGTGAATAGGCAACCAAGTCTACAACAGAAACTGTGTAGTCAGAAGCTTTGTCTGAACTCAACATTTTTCCACAACTCTGGAGACTTTAATTGTGAAATTTCCAAACTTCAAGATCTGGAAATTCTCAAGTCTGTTAATAATCACTGTTAGTGAAGAATACTTCACAGCAGAGGTTCAGATGACTCCAGTCCTTTACACCCCCAACAGTGCTGAATGTCGTTAATTATATTCACCTGTTGTTCCAGGCTGACAAGCCTGATTAGATGGCTAGAATAGCTGGCAGAGTAGAAAACCAGCAACACTAAGGAGTCTTGCAAACCTGAGTTGAGAGGCATTAGTTAAAGGGATCACTGTTAAATCAGAGACTGCAGTTAATGGAAGGAGAGACATACACGGCAGGTCACTGTAAGATTCGACTTAGAGACGAGAGAGACATTGGTTGTAAACGAACTCTTTACTTAGAACTTAGCAAATTTAGGATACTCAGCCATCAGGCTACATCTGCGTTTCTTCCAGTTCGGCTCATACTTAACATTACTTCCTGGTCTCGTCTTGCGAGAGCCCCCCATCAAAGACTAACCAGAGAGCATGCGCATTAACACAAGTCCCAATACATTACACCCCTTTCCCCCAGTCAACAAAATCCGCCGGTCTCTTGCCGGACGCTGTAGAGGGGTAGTGGGCACCGGAATGGACACAGGACCAGAGGGATCTTCAACAGACCCGCTGGTCTCTGGTCGTGGCGTTTCAGACGAGGTAGACTCGAGCGGCCCATCTTCAGGTGACTGCTCACCAGGAACAATGGATTCTTCAGCGACCACATCTGTGCGTGCAGTCGCTCTACCACGCAGCTGATCCACGTGGCGTCGATGCATTTGCCCATCAGGAGTCTGCACTCTATATGAAACTGGGCCAATAGGATCGGCTATCACACCAGGGACCCATTTGGGTCCCCCAGTGTAGCTGCTCATGTACACAGTGTCCTGTGGCCTAAAACATCTGTTTGGGCCTTGCAGCTTTTCTGCACTCACTTCCTGCTTGAGGTGCATCTCATTTTCATAGTCAGGATGAAGGCGATCCAAGGCCATGGTAAGACGCCGGTTCATGAGAAGCTCGGCAGGGCTCTTTCCTGTTGCTGAATTGGGAGTCACATGCTGTGACAGCAGAAACCTAGCCATGCGTGTCTGCCAGTCACCGATAGTGATCCTAGACAGGGCCTCCTTGGTTGTCTGGACCATACGTTCTGCTTGGCCATTTGAACGAGGATGGTAAGGGGCCATAGTCACTGCTCTGATGCCATTCCGTCTGGCAAACTCTTTGAATTCTTCCGATGTGAAGGCTGCACCGTTGTCAGAAACAATGACATCTGGTAACCCGTGAGTTGCAAAGAGGAGCCTCAGTGTGCTGATCGCTGCAGAGGAGGACATTGAACTCACCATGGCAACCTCTAACCACTTAGAGTGTGAGTCCACAATTATGAGAAATGTCTTCCCCTGGAATGGACCAGCAAAGTCAATGTGTAGCCGGGACCATTTCTTAGTTGTCCACTCCCAAGGGTGCAGCTGTGCTGTTGGTGGTGCATGACGAGTTCTCTGACAGGTTTCACAGGATTTTACTGTCTGTTCTATTGCTAAATCCATACCTGGCCACCAGGCATAACTCCTCCCCAGGCCCTTCATATGCACAATGCCTGGGTGTGCATCATGCAGCATGGCTAGTACCTCCTCCCTCGCCAGGTTAGGAATAACTACACGACTCCCCCATAATAGGCAGTCCTTGTGTGCGGACAGTTCATGGCGCCGGGTGAAAAACGGCTTGAAACGGCTGTCGGGTGTATCCACTGGCCAGCCATGCAGGACCCAGCGCAGCAGCCGAGACAGAACTGGATCCTTCCGAGTAAGGGCGGCTATGTGTTTTGCATTCAGTGGGGCTTCAGGTGCCATTTCCAGTAAGAGCCCCTCCATGGGTGGAGGGGTCTCACGCATACCAGCGGGCAGTGGTGAGCGACTGAGGGCATCAGCATTTGCTAGCTGTTTGCCAGGGCGGTAGCACAATTCGTAATCGTAGGCCCCAAGAAGAACACTCCAGCGTAGCATGCGTGGGGACAGGGCTTTGAATGGTGTAGCAGGCCCAAAAGAGGTTTGTGGTCAGTAAAAACCACAAAGTGGCAACCAGCAAGGTACTGGTGAAAATGTTTGACTGCAAAAATGACCGCCAAGGCCCCCTTATCTATTTGAGCATAATTTCTTTCAGTGCAGGATAGTGTCCTCGAGGCAAAGACGATGGGAGCCTCCCGGCCATCAGACTCCATATGGAAGAGCAGCGCCCCCGAGCCATAAGGCAAAGCGTCACAAACAACGGCTAATGGCTTTGTTTCGTCATAGTGCGTGAGCACGCCATCAGCCTGAAGCAGTTGTTTTGCAGCATTGTAAGCTTTTTCATGTGCGTCAGTCCACTGCCAGGGTGCAGACTGATCCAGGAGGCGGTGCAGCGATTCTAAGATGGTAGCCTTGTTTGGCAAAAAACAGCTGTAAAAATTGAGTAGGCCTAGGAATGACTCAAGCTCCATTTTGTTCCGGGTCGAAGGCGCCTTCTGAATAGCCTCAACTTTCTCCATAGTCGGCCGCATGCCATCCTTGTCCACACGAAAACCTAAAAATTCAACTTGGTCAGCAGCAAACACACTCTTCTCCTTCTGTAGCCGCAATCCTGCTTCTGCGAATCGTTCCAGCACTGCACGAAGACGGTCATTGTGCTGGTCAACAGTCTTTCCCGCTATTAAGACATCATCCAGGTATGGTTGCACACCTGGTATACCGGCGAGGAGTGTATCCATGAAACGCTGAAATATGGACACAGCTGTCGATACTCCAAACTGCAGGCGGCGGGCCCGAAACAGCCTACGATGGGTGTTTAGAGTGAGAAGCCCTGCAGCCTCATCATCCAGCACCAGCTGCTGGTAAGCTTGTTTGAGGTCCAATTTACTGAAAAGCAACCCCCCTGCCAGTCTGGAAAACAGTTCAGCCACCGTAGGAATGGGGTATACATCAGGTTTCACAACTTTATTCACAGTGCAGCGATAGTCACCGCAAATTCTTAAGCTGCCATCCTTTTTAACTACTGGTACGATGGGTGTGGCCCACCTTGAGTGTCTCACGGGTTCAAAAATACCCTGAGCTACTAGCTTGTCAAGCTCCTCATCTGGTCGAAGGTCAAAGGGCACTGAACGTGCTTTAAAAAACTTGGGTGATGCTGTCGTATTAATATCAATAGCAATTGGAGGGGTTTGTGAAGCCCCGAGGTCCCGGAAGACTTCTGCATATTCCATTGAGATGGACTCCACAGATTGTAAGCATACTCGGCGCACCCCCATTACAGAAATGCCCAGTCCCTGCCCAGTAGACTTGCCCCCTGACCTCGAACAATAATCAGTGGCAAGGTCTTGTGATTGCCTTGATACTGCACTTCCACAGAAATCTTCCCATTAACTTGTAGTTCTGCTTGTGACCATTGTCTAAGCACACTACTGTCCTTGTGCAGTAAAGGCGGCTGGTCAGGCCACAAGGTGTTGTAACTGCCCTCACTGATCAAGGAGCATGCGGCTCCAGAGTCCACCTCCATTACATGTATTTTGTTATTCAGGATCACAGTGGCTTGATATGGCCTTTTTACGTGAGCATACAGCTGCCTGCCCATGGTGTAAATGTCATATTCCTCTTCTTGTTGCCTAACAGTGTGTGTGTGTTGTTCGGCTTGAGGAACTGTGTCAGAAGAATCCGCTGATGTGACATCCCTGCTCTTTTTAAAACAAACACGAGAAATGTGCCCCCTTTTTTTGCAATAGTGGCATACAGCAGAGGTAAATTTGCAATGTTGTTGGTTGTGTGTGCCTCCACAACGAAAACATGGCTTTGCACCACCTTCTGCTACTGTTTGTTTCACTTTCAAAATAGTTTGACTTTGTGCAGTTTGATGAACTTCTGCTGGCTGCGGTGGTCCCAGCTGGTTTGGTTGTAGTATTTGTGCATTTAACGTGGCTGTTTCCGCTGCAAGGGCTTTCTCCTCTGCTGCTTTGAATGTGAGTTCCTTTTCAGCCAGCAGGTGGCGCTGCAGCGCTTCATCTAGCACCCCACAGACAATTCTGTCACGCAGCATGGCTTCCAGTTGGTCACCAAAAACGCAATGCACTGAGAGTTTACGGAGTTCAGCAATGTAGCTGGAGATTCCTTGGCCTTGCGTTTGTTTGCAATTGTGAAACTGAAAACGCTGAACAATTTGTGATGGAGGAGGACTGTAGTGGTGCTTCAAGGCCGATACTAAGTTTTCATAGGTGACGGCCGGAGGAAGGACGGGAGCGACCACCGAACGTAGTGTAGAATACGTTGCAGCCCCACAGACACTAAGCAAAATAGCGCGTTTCTTCTCCTCCCCATCTACTCCATTTGCCAGGAAAAAACATTCTAGCCTCTCAATATACTCCTCAATGGTAGTGCCGGAGCCTTCATCAAACTCTTCTATGCGACCCAGCGTGGTCATGGTGATGTCGTTAGGCTACTCACAGATTCCTCGAAGCTGTAGTAGAATATCGGAGGTTGCTGATTTCCATCAATCAACTGTTCAGAACTGTTGGAGTTCGGATCCGCTTCGTCGCCAGTGTAAGATTCGACTTAGAGACGAGAGAGACATTGGTTGTAAACGAGCTCTTTACTTAGAACTTAGCAAATTTAGGATACTCAGCCATCAGGCTACATCTGCGTTTCTTCCGGTTCGGCTCATACTTAACATTACTTCCTGGTCTCGTCTCGCGAGAGCCCCCCATCAAAGACTAACCAGAGAGCATGTGCATTAACATAAGTCCCAATACATTACAGTCACAAAGGGGATTCGGACACACATTCCTACATAACATGCTCCTTCGCCCCCTGAGCCACTGGTAAGTCTCTTAATTGTAATGGTAAAAGGACTGATAATATTTCACTGGGAGCTCTCTTGTGGTTCCCAATCCTGCTGTGTGTCCAAGACCCCATTGTTATTCTGTGTGTGTGTGTGTGTGTGTGTGTGTGTGTGTGTGTGTGTGTGTGTGTGTGTGTGTGTGTGTGTGTGTGTGTGTGTGTACGTACCAGAGAGCAGAAAAATTGCCAGCAAGAGGGGAGCAGGGCTGCAGGGGGCAGAAGCTGAACTTTGTATTAAAATTAACAAATTGTTGTGTGCAAATTATATTTCAAATGTGACTCCTTTCAGATGGTGGCACAGTGGTGCAGTGGTTAGCATGGTTGCCTCACAGCAATAAGATCCTGGGTTTGAACCCCAGGGTTGTCCAACCTTGAGGGTAGTCCTAGGCCATTCTCTATGTGGAGATTGTATGTTCTCCCCGTGTCTAAGTGGGTTTCCTCCGGGTGCTTTCTTCCCACAGTCCAAAGATATGTGGACCAGCTGGATCGGCCATACGAAATTGTCCCTAGGTGTGAATGTGTTGGCCCTGTGATGGCCTGGCGGCCTGTCCAGGGTTTCTCCCCACCTGCCGCCCAATGACTGTTGGGATAGGCTCCAGCATCCCGTGACCCCGATTGGGATAAGCAGCTTGGATAATGGATAGATGGATGGAGATACCTGGGGATGGGGTAACAGTGACATCAGTTTCTACTTTCTCTCCTATGTGAAAAGTCAGTTAGAAATAAATCAAGGATTCCAGCTGAAACCAGCATCTGTATTTCTAGAGAAACATAATGAAAGTGATATTATTTGCATTTTGAGTGGTAAAGCAAAATCCAATCATAAGTGGTCACTGGAGACACATGTTGAGACCAGGTGGGAACAGATATATTTTCATGACCCTATTTTTGTGTAGGCGCAGCGTGAAAATAGTTTTCCAAAATTCAGTTTTCATTCATAGGTCATAGAGACTTGGGACTAAGCCCAGCATGTTCAGCTTACTTGGAAAAGGTGGGGTAGGGTCTGGTTTCAGGTGTGTACGAGCTTCTGTTGGGGAGATATTCTTGCAAAGGTTTCCCATATCAAGGCAATGGAATATTTCAAAAAATCGGACTTGACAATTCGGTGGCGAGGTGCAATTTTGAGTTGTTCGCCACCTGCCAAATGAGACCAGGTAAAAAGGTTATTGTGCAAAGCTCACTCCATTCATGCAATTTTCATCATTTAGTTGACGGAGGCGTGACCCAGAAAGACATTTATATTTCCATACAGGCATAGGATACTACCCCCTACAAGGCCCAGTGGACGGTTAAAAAAAAAAAAGTATATATATATATAAACGTCTCAACATAGATAAAGGAAAAAAAAAGTTTTAATACATTGCAGTACAGGCCTGTTTCGTGCGTCGCACACTCATCAGCTGCTAGTGTGCGACACATGAATCAGGCATGTACTACAATGTATTAAAACTTTTTTTTCCCCCTGTATCTGTGTTGATATTCTGCTCCTCGTTAGTTGAGCACCTATAACACCATTGATGGTTACGGGGAAAAAAACTATGTGTATATATATATATATATATGTATATATACACACACACACATACATAAAGCTGTTAAAAGAAACACTCAACAGTAGGGAAAGTGCTCAACAAATAAGAAGCAAAATAATCCAGTAAGTCAAGTAAATTCTTTGAGACAGTACAAGCCTGTTTCATGCCATAAGTAATCATCAGCTGTGTGTGTGTGTGTGTGTGTGTGTATATATATATATATATATATATATATGTGTGTGTGTGTGTGTGTGTGTGTGTGTACAATTTAGGCTCCAGTCCACCACTAACCTTAACAGGATTAAGCAAGTAATGAGAATAATGAGAATAAACAAATGAATTCTGAATAAATAATCAAATAAACTAATCTAAATGTTTTGTTTATTTTAACTGTATGAATACCACAAATATAATTCGCAAAACTCATGTATGGATTGTATCCTGTTAATTCTTACTAATACTTTATTGAAATATAACCTGGTTAAATTTTTCCAGATGATTCTGCACATGTCAAAAAAACACGCATGTTAGGGTTAATACTCCTTTTTGTGCCCTTGATCGAGGCATGGCATCCCCGGGTGCTGCACATTGGCTGCCCACTGTTCCTAGCTACACAGCTAGGATGGGTTAAAAGCAGAGCTTAGTATACCCACGGGGATCAATAAAGTATTTCAAAATTAAAAAAAAAGACACAGAGACATCAGTTTCTTATTGCTAGAACTTGTTTGTGTGCAGAAAGCTCCAGACTGCACTCTCGTCTTTCCATCAGTAAATCAGCAGTGGGCTCCTAGCGCATTGCACACTGCTTTTAAAGTGAAGGAAAATTTATTTGATTCTTCCAAAAGATATTCCCTCATTTGGTGTTTTAATAATGGTGGTGGAGAGCACTGTCTAACACGTCGGTTCAAGGTGTTCGGTTGGGTTGAGGTCTGGTGACTGTGAAGGCTTCATCCTCATCAAACCATTCAGTGACCCCTCATACCTGTGGATGGGGGGGCATTGTCATCCTGGAAGAGGCCACTCCTATCAGGATAGGACTGTTTCATCATGGGATCAAGGTGATCACTCAGAATAATTTTGTATTGACTTGCAGTGACCCTTCCCTCTAAGGGGACCAGCGGAACCAAACCATGCCAGGAAAATACCCCCCCCCCCCCATCCCAAATATGCTGCAGATGAGCCGAGCGCTTCTGCCACAAAAATGCCAAGTGTTCTCAGGGCGTGGCAAGTACGCTTTTGGTATTTACTTGGCAGAAGCTCACTTTTAATATAACCGTATACTATGATTCACAAGAAGCCAGGTCTAAACATGGCTTCACATATCTGCATTCACAATACCTCGTAAGAATTGTGAAACAATCAGATCGCTAAATCCTGCTTCAGTCTCAACTCCTCCTTACAGTCTTATCCCAAACTGTCTGCTGTTGGCTTAGGACTGAAGTAATAACTATGGATGCAAAAGCCTAATGACCATTTCTCGTGTTTTTATCTGAATCAAACACAAACATTACTTTATTTATCACTTTGTTACATAATTCATTCATCATATATGAAGCGATTTTGAATTATTTGTTTTTCCAGGACCTCATTGCATTCATCTTCTGCAGCCAAAAGCAAGGAAATTTTGATTTGCAATGATGGACTTTAGTCTAGTTAAATGATACACACAAACACAGAGCCAGACGAAGTTTCAGTTTGGCTGTAAAACGAGAACATTTTTAAAAGAACAAAAGAAAAGGCGATGAAACAAAAGCAGGGGGAATGGAGCCCATCGTTGTTGGCAGCTGATGGAATTCATTAATCTAGTGAGACTCAGAATCAATATCTTGAGGGATATTGTTTTTGCTGTTGTTTTTCTGCCCATTCTCACTCAGTGGCATCATACATTGACACTGTTAACAAACCGTTGATACATGAAACACAAGGTACCCTTTGGTGTCTCTGAGATGCAATGGGTAAATACTGCCTAGCTTTAAGCAGGGCATTTACCACTACCAAATCTGTATGTCATCAACATGACATCATGTAACAAACCTGTTGACAAAGCGTTGCTATATATAACACCGTGGCATGAGAGTTTGTTGGTCTTTGTGTCTGTGTTTGTGTCTATCTAGTTATCTATCTATCTATCTATCTATCTATCTATCTATCTATCTATCTATCTATCTATCTATCTATCTATCTATCTATCTATCTATCTATCTATCTGCCTGTCTGTCGGTGCATTTCTGTTAAATGCTGTAGTGATAAATATATAGTTTTGAAGATAAGTAATGGTCAAACTGCAGGGTTGGGATGTGGTTGCCTGGGACCACTTGTTTGCCAAGTTTTCACAAGGCAGTAGAGGGTGTAAAATAAAGTTTTACAGTTTTTTTCTATTTTACAGCCCATCTATTGGAGCGAAAATAGAGGGTAATTGTATCTAGTTAGTGGTATAATTACAATAAATGGGGTCAGAATAAATGCATGTTGCAATGTAAATTAGAGTTTAATCGCCAATCAGATTAAGCAAAGCTATAATAACTAATACTTAGAATTAAATAACATTGATATTGCACTAAAATTACTTTGCCAATTTACAATTTGTAAAATAGGAAAAATATAAATAGATCTGCAGTTACAATATAAACATATCTGCAGCAGATAAGTGATAATTTGTTAGGAAACCTAAACTACTCAGCAAAATGTCTGTTAATTTATGATAAATCACAGATCAAAAGCTCATTATCTACACTTAAACCAACAGCAATTATCAAGTACTGATATTCTGATCGAGTACACAGCAACTACTAAAGGTGGCTCTATACTTGACAAAGAATTGGGCCGATAATGTGGGGCAGAATATTCGTGTGAAAAGGCTTAAGACCCAACAACAACTTAACAACAAAATGTTTTCCATATTAAAGTGCCAATTGAATTTAAGGTATCGTGAATTCACGATGTTCATTACGTGTTCATCATAGAACCCCATATGCACCCCAATGGCACAGCATAGCAGAATATCTAATATTCTTCATGAGGGGATTAGTGCTGGGAACAAATAAAGCCTACTGCTGTGAGAAAGGGGAGACTAGGTTACACATTGGAACAGTCCAGCGAGGAGCAGAGTAGCGGAAAAGACAGCTCTCCATGTGTCAACAAACAGGAGGGAGAACACACAACGGCAGCGGTTTAACTGTGTTAAACAAGCTAATATGTTTTAAAACTATGACTTTTGTATACTGTACAATATACACAATAATACACACACCCAACAACATGCCTTCTGTATGCGTAAATGAAGTTTCACAGGTTGTACACAGTAAATGACATGGTAGATGACTTGCAGCTCTCTTTGTGAGTTACCTGAGTAAGAGCGCTAGTTTATGGAAAGGAATGACATTGCTATTGGATGCAAGGGATATGCTAACGGTATGCTATCGCTCAACACTGTTAAGTCATAACAAGAATTGTGCCAATGTCTCACCCAGCCTGCATCTTACATCCTGCTACTATACACTGGACTGTCTCAAGGGCATCTTTGCACAGCCTGCACCTTGGATCCTGTCTACTGTGGTAGACCCCTGCTTCTATGGATCTGATGTTGAGTGTCTGGTCGTGCTGCCATGATCAGAGCCTTTGTGCTGTCCTTCAGACCAGACTTTTCTAGCAATTGGTAGGATTTCTTGATGTCAGCCACTCCCTCTATCTGCTGATGGTACATCCCATGGAAGGGCTTGGTCTTCCACAATGTCTCCGCTTCTTCCTCCTCATCACCATCTGTCCTCTGATTTCTGTGGTGCTCATTGAGCAGTTTGTCCCGGGGGGCATCTCCCTGATGTACTCTTGGTAGTGCCTTGTTTTATCCTGGATAGTGGCTCTGACATTGAACAACCCTTGGCCCCCATCTTTTCACTGCTTGTACAGTCTCAGGGTGCTGGACTTCAGGTGAAATCCTCCATGCATTGTGAGGAGTTTTCATGTCTTGACATCTGTGGCCTCTAATTCCTCCTGTGGCAGCATATTATCCCAGCTGGATAGCTGATGACTGGTAGGATGTACATATTAATGGCTTGGATCTTATTTCTACTATTGACCTGACTTTTCAGTACCTGCCTTACTTTCTGGAGGTATTTGGCTGTGGCTGAAATCATTGCTTTCTTGTCATGGCTCCCATTGGCCTGTGGGATACCCAGATACTTGTAACTGTCATGTATGTCTGCAATCCTGCCTTCTGGTAGCTCCACCCCTTCAGTCCTGATCACCCTCCCTCTCTTTATCACCATTCGGCCACCCTTATCCAGTCTGAATGACATCCTGATGTCCTCACTGTATATTCTGGTGATGTGGATCAGTGAATCAATGTCTCATTCACTCTTGGTATACAGCTTGATGTCATCCATGAAGAGGAGGTGACTGATGGTTACCCCACTTCTGAACTTGTATCCATATCCACTCTTTGTGATGATCTGACTGAGGGAGTTTAGGCCTTTGCAGAACATTAGCAGGGACAGCGTATCACCTTGGTATATGCCGCACTGATGGTCACTTGTGTAATGGCCTTGGAGTTGGCCTCTAGGTTTGTTTTCCACAGTGGCATTGCACTCTGGAGGGAGGGTATCCGTGTCCTGTTGGCCTTGTATAGTGCCAAGAACTCCAGTATCAACATGTGTGACATTTAGTCAACGGCCTTCTTGTAGTCAATCCAGGCAGTGCTCAGGTTGGTCTGTCTTGTCTTTGAGTCTTGAGTGACTGCTCTATCAACCAGTAGCTGGTGCTTTGTCCCTCTGTTGTTGTTTGCAATGCCCTTCTGAGTTTTGCTCATGTACTGATTCATGTACCTATTCAACTTAGCTACTATGATTACTGATAGGAGCTTCCATGTTGTGGAGAGGAAGATTGTTGGCCGGTAATTTGAAGGTGTTGTACTCTTGTGGGGATTCTTCATGATCATTATTGTCTTGCCCTGCGTTAGCCAGTCTGGGTGAGATCCTGATGGTAGCAGCTGGTTCATTTGTCTTGCCAGGCGTTCATGGAGTGCTGTTAGCTTCTTCAGCCAGTAGACATGGATGATGTTGGGTCCTGCTGCTGTCTAGCTCTTCATGCTTGTGACTGTTGGATGTCTGCTGTTTTAACAATGACTGGGTCTTGTTCTGGGAGGTTGTTGTGGTCTGCTCTTAGGCCCACCAACCACTGGGCATTGGTGGTGTGTGATGCCTCCTTCTCCTATATATCCATCAAGTATTGCTTAGTCTCACTTATTGGTGGGTCTGCTCTTGTGCTGTTGCCCCCCTGCAGCTAGGAGTACACTCTGGATGGTTCTTTGGAGAACAAGCCACTTATTCTCTGAGCCACTGCTTCTCTGGTATCTCTTCAGCCTGGTAGCCAGAGCTGTGAAGTTTTTTTTTTTTTGCAGTCTCCAGGTCCTCACACTGTACTTCTTTTTCAGCCAGGACCTGTCTTTCATCACTCCTTTCTGCACCTGTCAGCCAGCTAACATTTCTGGGCTGCCTTGATCTTGGCCTCCAGCCTTCCCCTCCATGGATGGTACCCTCTGTGGCTTGTGCTATTATACTCTAGCATCTCCAGGATTACTGTTGCAATAGCATATACAAACTCATTGGTTTCTGTGATGCTGGTAGTGGAGATAGTATGCGGAGCTGTGTTAACATCTACTAGCCTCTCTTCTGAAGAGACTTTGTCAATGAACCGTGGGAGTCAGGTGTGGTCGATTGTGTCTAGTCTGGCCATGATTCTCATCTTCAGCTCTGTGGATTCAGCTCTTGTGGTTGGTAGGGTTATGTCAATTGGGTCTTTAACCCTGTGTGTCCACACTACTCTCCATGGTGTTGAGTCACGTGGCCAGACTGTTGGACCCTCTCAATCTCCAGCTGTGGTAGTAGCTTCCTTCTATTCATGTTTGAGCATTGAGCTACCAGTCCCACTATCCAACCATTATTCTCACACACATTGCATTTGGATCTGCTGTTATAGTAGCACCCTCATCAATTCCATGTTCTCAGCCCGCATCCATGAATGACTTGTTCCAGTAGCCCACTTGTCATCAGGTTTCCCTGGTTCCCCAACACCTGATGTGGACCTTGTTAATCCAGGCAATTTAAGCTGGTATGGCTATAGTTATATTTATCTCACTCATGTTCTGAGGTAGGCTTGTGTATAGCATTAGGAGTCCAAGCAAATCTTTCTTCAACACATATTTAATGAGTTCCACTACCTTAGTCCATCAGTGGCAGTATGTCAGGGTGTAAGAACAGGTATTTTGGCAACTAGAGGGTTACTGGTTTGATCTTTGGATCCTCCTGTCAAAAATGTTGAGGAGTCTCTGAGCAAAACACCTAACCCCTAACTTCTCCCAATGAGCTGGTTGTCACCTTGCATGGTTGACACCACCATCAGTGTATGAATGTGTGCATGTGGGTGTTAACGTGAGGCATTCATTGTGAAATGAAAGCTTCAAGTTGCTGGAGGAGCTGAAGGAGCACTATATATTGCAGCTGATTTACCATCTTCTTCCTAGAAACTAGCAAACTTGAAAGTGAGCGGGAAACGTTTTGTGATAAGAATGTCTTGGGATGGATTTCCTAAAAAAGAGAGAGAACAAAATGCATCCATGTCTGTTTCAAACTTAAGACGTCCATTCCAGTACACAGAAGCTGTAAAACCTTTTTTCCTGTGGCAAGATAAAATGTAAATATTTTTTTTTTCAAAAAGCAACAAACAAACCAAAAAAAAAAAAAAAAAAAAATCATTTAGCCATGCTGTCCAGGTTGATGAGCAGCGAGTATTAGCATATAGTGTGCAGGATTTTCAGGTCCATGCTGTGTGCTGCTTATTTACATCTGCTCCAGGTGCTCTCTGCAGCCACAAGTCATTTATTTTCCTCTGTTCTTCATGCTCAGTGTCCTTAGATTTAGTGTGAAGATTTCAGTCCTCTCCGCATAAATATGTTTTAAACTGCCTCCACCTGTTGTACGTCTAAACATTTACAGACCTGTTTTAACTGACCTTCAACAGATTGAAATGCATAATGCATGGACCAAAAGTGAATTCCAAGTTTAAAGCGGTCTACATCCAGCACTGCTATGTAATTTTAAGATGCACAAGCAGTCTGCAGAAAATGTGTGTGCTATCAGATGATCTTTGGAGAACAGGTCCAGGGAAAACACAGATGAATTAAATTTGTTGCCAAGAATTTTAATACTGATTTTGATGATTTTATAGATGAGTTGTCGCAACACTAGTTATAATCATAGGAGTTCTGCTGATCAATGTGTGTGTGTTGTTCATAATGATGTGTGGAGAAAATTAAAAGATATGTTGAGGGGTATTCTTACAGCTTGACAGTGTTACTGGTAGAAGCCAGGGCCATACATAGTGTTAATATGAGGCAGTCTGTCTCTCAGGACATGTTAAACAAATACAGCATTGTCACACCACTTGGCTATAACAGTTTGTTCACAGTAACAGCGAATTGGGTCTTTGTGAATAAAATGATGTGGGCATCCACATCATGATAATGTGTAGTTAAATGTACACCAAACATATGTTAATGTGTATTTATTGTAATAGATTGATTTTATTTTATTTTTTTCTCTCATCATTTTTCCTTTCCTTCCTTTGCTGTCTTTACTCTCATCATGTCCCACAACCTCTTTGTTTTTGCAAAACAGCCCAACAATGGGACAGGGTACTCAAGTGTTGGGAGGATGGTCACTTTAGCTTTACGTTAGGGATGGATTATCATATGTGCAGACATCTTGAAGGATACTAGTGGCTGTGAGAAGTTGTGTGCATGGATTAATGGCTTAATAGCTGTTTATGGGCATACAAATAAGCATTTTTGAACTCAATTACAACTAGTTGGTTAACTTTGAGTTTTGTTTTTGTGTGTGTGTGTGTGTGTGTGTGTGTGTGTGTGTGTGTGTGTGTGTGTGTGTGTGTGTGTGTGTGTGTGTGTGTGTGTGTGTGTGTGTGTGTGTGTTTATGTCTGTACCCACTTCTTGAAATCCAACTATGATGTACATAGCTTATTTAAACAAGGCAGATGGCTACAGCTTCAAGACAACTACATTGCACTCATTAGAAATAACGAATTTCACCTTTAGTGTAAATTATTATTATTTGTTATATTATTTTAATTATTATTATTATTATTATTATTATTATTATTAGGGTGGCACGGTGGTGCCGTGGTTAGCGTGGTCGCCTCACAGCAAGAAGGTACGGGGTTGTCCAACCTTGGAAGTCATCCCAGGTCATCCTCTGTGTGGAGTTTGCATGTTCTCCCCGTGTCTGCGTGGGTTTCCTCTGGGGGCTCCGGTTTCCTCTCGCTCAGACTCCTCCCCATGCACATGAGACAGAGCACCGGGCTTGGCATTCCTGGAGCCAGGTCTGTACGTCAAAGAAAAATTAAAACGACCAAAAAAGAGCGCCCACCTGGCTTGGCGCGCGGTGAGTCGCTTTACTGACTGGATGTATTCCAGGTTCTTATGGTCAGTCCACACTATAAAAGGAAGCTCAGGCCCCTCCAGAAAATGTCGCCATTCCTCCAGTGCCAATTTCACCGCCAGGAGCTCACGATTCCCCACATCATAGTTCCTTTCAGCTGGGGAGAGACGGCGAGACAGGAAGGCACAGGGGTGTGTCTTGCCATCCTCACTGGAGCGCTGAGAAAGGACCGCCCCCACCCCAGTCTCAGAGGCGTCCACTTCTACAACGAACTGCTTGGTTGGGTCTGGCTGGATGAGGATAGGAGCTGTGGTGAAGCGGTGCTTGAGGCGTTGGAAAGCTGCCTCTGCTACAGGGGTCCACAGGAACGGTCTGGAGGTGGAGGTAAGAGCGGTTAGTGGGGCCGCAATGCGGCTGTAGTTGCGGATGAACCGTCTGTAGAAGTTGGCAAACCCGAGGGACCTCTGAAGCTGCTTACGGCTGATGGGCTTGGCCACTCAAGAACCGCTCTGACCTTGGCAGGGTCCATTCTCACCTGCCCATCGGCCACGATGTAGCCCAGGAAGGTGACTGAAGGGGCATGGAATTCGCACTTTTCTGCTTTTATGAAAAGGCGGTTCTCCAGAAGACGTGCATGACATGCTCTGACAGGTCTCTGGAAAAAATCAGGATATCATCCAGGTAAACAGAAACGAAACGATCCAACATGTCACGTAGGACGTCATTGACCAGACTCTGGAAGACAGCTGGGGCATTAGTGAGACCAAACGGCATCACCAGATATTCAAAATGCCCCAGGGGGGTGTTGAAGGCAGTCTTCCATTCATCTCCGTCTCGAACCCGGACCAGGTGGTAAGCATTGCGGAGGTCTAGTTTAGTGAACACTGTGGCTCCCTGGAGAGAATCAAAAGCGGAAGTCATGAGGGGCAGAGGGTACTTATTCTTGACTGTGATGTTATTGAGGCCTCTATAGTCAATACACGGCCGGAGGGTCTTGTCCTTCTTGGCCACAAAAAAGAACCCTGCACCAAGGGGTGATGATGACAGGCGAATAAGACCAGCAGCCAAGGAGTCCTTGATGTACCTCTCCATGGACTCCCGCTCAGGCTTGGAGAGGCTATATAGGCGGCTGCTGAGGAGGGGAGCGCCCGGCAGCAGGTCAATAGCGCAATCATAGGGGCGATGAGGAGGCAGGGAGAGAGCTTGCTGCTTCTTGAACACGGCTTGGAGGTCATGGTACTCTGGAGGCACCAGTGACAGGTCAGAGGTCTCAGAGCTTGACACCTGACAGGGGATAGACTGAGGCAGAGCAGACTGGAGGCATATGGCATGACAGACGGGACTCCAACTTGAAATTCTGGCCAATGACCAATCAATATGGGTACTATGCTTAACCAGCCAGGGGTGACCAAGTATAATGGGAACAAAGGGAGCATTGATAACGAAAAAACCTAACTCCTCTTGATGGTTTCCCGACAACAGGAGGCGCACAGGCTCGGTCTTAGAGGTTATCCGGGCCAGGAGACGTCCATCCAGGGCATTAGCTTCAAGAGGCTGGTCCAGACTCACAGTGGCAAGACTTAGCTGCTTCACAACACTTGCATCCAAAAAGCTTTCATCAGCTCCGGAGTCAATTAAAGCCAAAAGTTTAGTGGACTGACCTTTAAAACTGATGGTAGCTTGCAACTGGGTACGTGGACGAGGAGACAGAGGGCAGACAGTTGGGCTCACGAGGATCCTCCCCCTCCCTCGTGAGCCTGCTAGTTTGACGGAACGGTGAGGGCAGGAGGCGAGAAAGTGACCAGGCTGACCACAATACAAGCAGCTGTTCTCGGTGATGCGGCGTTGACACTCCTCCGGGTTGAGCCGGAAGCGGCCGAGTTGCGTCGGCTCCAAAGCTGGGGAAGAGTCACGCCTCGGGCTTTCTCGGAGGACGGCAACCTCAGTCGAGCGAGCTCTGCCCCCAGAGTTTGGAGGTGTGGCCCGTGGTAAGTTGTTGTGACCAGGAAAGCGGCGCATCCTCTCTCGCCTCCGCTCCCGGAGACAGTTGTCCACACGAATGGCCAGGGTAACCAATTCCTCCAACCCTGCAGGCTCGGGGTAGGAAACCAATTCGTCCTTTATGGATTCGCTTAGCCCGTTGGAAAAGCCGGCCTGGAGGGACTCATTGTTCCATCCGCTCTCCGCTGATAGCATACGGAACTCACCTGAGTAGTCAGCGACGCTGCGGGAACCCTGGCGGAGAGAGATCAGTCTTTTTGATGCATCCTTTCCCCGCACGGGATGATCAAAAACCTGGCGAAAGGCAGTGGTGAACTCAGCGTAGGATGAGGAAGTGGAGGCCCGCATCTCCCACACCACTGTAGCCCAATCCAGGGCGCTTCCCCGGAGAAGACCCATGATGTAAGCGACTTTGGCTCCATCCGTGGAATATGACTGGGGCTGCTGGTTAAACACAATCTCACACTGCATCAAAAAAGGGCGACAAAGTCCAAAATCTCCATCATACTTATCGGGCGGGGCAACCCATGGTTCCTTAGCCGAAGTTGATGGTGCTGGGGGTGGCGGAGCTGGAGGGGCGGATCCCGGGCTAGCGGAGGCACTAAGTGTGGTCTGGATTCCGGAGATCTTTGAGCTGAGCCCACGGAAGGCGTCGGCCATCCCCTGTAGCACCTGGCTGTGCTGGCCGAGGACCGATTCCTGGTTGGCTACAGCCTGGCAGACCGTGGCCAGGTCTGTGGTGGAATGGTCTGCTGGGTCCATAGTGGCTGGAACATACTGTCACGTATCGGGAAAGAACCCAAAAGCAGACGGGACAACCAGGTAAGGGAAGAATCCAGTCTTTATTGAAGTGACCGATATCGGGGGGTCAGCAGGTTTCAGCTGGCGTAGCAGGTGTCAGCTGGCGTAGCAGGTGTCAGCTGGCGTGGCAGGTGTCAGCTGGCGTAGCAGGTGTCAGCTGGTGTAGCAGGTGTCAAGGGCGATCGCTTTGATGTCAAGGGCGAGAGGCTGTGACAAGGTCAGGTGAATCGGCCATAGTAAATTGTCCCGAAGTATGAATGTGTGTGTGTTTGGGGGCTGTGATGGACTGGCGGCCTGTCCAGGGTGTCTCCCCACCTGCCGCCCAATGACTGCTGGGATAGGCTCCAGCATCCCGCGACCCTAATTAGGATAAGCGGCTTGGATAATGGATGGATGGATTATATTATTATATGAGGCAATCCATCATCACTTATCCCAACAGCACTATATTGATCAAGGCATTCACAGTTAAAGCTGACAGAGTTTAGTTAAAATACAAATTAAAATGTATAGAGAGCTTTGAGTTTTTGCTTAGTCCATTGGCAGAAAACGCTATAGAAAGATGGATTAGAAAATGTAGGTAATCTTATTGGCTGGCGTTTACCTTTTCCAGGTTTAAACTATGATGGCCTCAATATAGCAAAACCAATAATGCAATAAAACTTGGTGTGTAATAGTTTACTTATGTTTCTGTACCTCAATTTGATGAATCCCAATTAAGTTTGAACGAATGAATGAATAAATAAATACATAAATAACACATATCAACATTCATTCACAGTTAATTTTAGAAAATGCCTCCAAAGATGTTTTTATCAGGTTGCTCTTGGCTTCTTAATTCACATTTAATGCATATATTCAGTTTCTATTCACTTGTGCTAAAATTGATAAAGTCCTTGTTTACAGTTTAAATTGTTGACAAAGACACGGCATAGCCACAGTAAATACAAATTATAATGATGGTGTTCTGTTTGCAATAGTTTACTGTCTGCCAATACGTACTGTGTACAGAGCTAGCTCCTGGCTAATAGCGAACATTTTATGTTGTTCTACAGTAACATGTAAAACACTGTAAAGCACAGTGGACTGTTTGCTGTGAAGTGGTGCATGAATAGAGGAGTCGAGGTTTCTTCCAAATTTCACACTGACTGCCTAAATTGGTCTTGTGGTCCTACATCTTAAGTTCATTCATGCACACACACACACACACACACACACACCTCTTGTGACTTTGCCACCCAATACACGCATGTGGCAGTCTGTGAACTGAGGCTCTGTACCAAATGAATATGATTCAAATATGTGAATTGTTACACTCTAGATAAAAACACACAGAGCCAGCAATGTAAAGAAGTCACTCAGATAACATGTTGAAAAATCAAGATAATAGCATGTCAAGAGTAATAAAATGATATAATGTTACATTATTACAGCCACCAATGATGTAGAACGCTATGGAATCTCTTTAAATTTTATTTTTACGATCAGTTAAGATGTCAGTTTACCAAAAAACTGTTGCACTCATCTGTACTTAAATCTCAACAAAACAATGTGAAACAATTGTGAGATGAAAATCTGTCCTCCCCAGCATTCTCGGCCAGAAAGAGGTACATCAGCTCCTCAAATAAAGAGATCCCAATCTCAGTGAAGTTTCCAATGACTGACCATGGAACGCTAATCAGAAACAACTGTAACCCACCCCCCATTCTCTGAGCTGTTACTCTTGCTGCCAACTGAGGAGGATAAGCGAGCTGCAAAATTCAACCGTGTGAAGCAGCATCTTGGACTCTCGAAGTTAAAGGTTCAGCCCAGTCGACAAAGTGTGTACTCAGACACAGATATGTCAGCTGCTAGTGATGGCACAACTCTTGCAGTGACAGAAAAAAAAAAGCTGCAGAAGGAAATTGCTCAACTTCAAGCACAGCTGACAACCTTAAAAGCCTGTATGGATGAACCTTTAAATAACAAAGTTCATACAAAGGCATTAAAAGCAAAGAAAAGTTAGCCAAAAGAAACAGCAGCAATCCTTTCACTGTCCAGTGGAAGTTTTTGCAAGAGTAACCAGAAACTCACCCTTGGTATTGCTTCAGTTGTGACGAGGATGGGCATTGACCCCAACCCTGATGTTGTTGTACATGTAACATTGTCTTACATGTAAGATGTAAGACAATTTTAATCGTAAATAGATAGTGTGAATAGTGTAGTCTTCTCAAGAATAGGTTTGAAGAGCTTCCATTAGAGCGCTGGGTTTGGAAACGTGAACAACACTGGCATTTTACAGGGTGAGTTCATGTCTGTACATAACTTTACTGTGTTGGCCTCTGATCACAGAGAATAGAGTATCACATCAGAAGAAGTGACACAGAACTTTGCACTACCGTATCCTACTTAAAGAAATCCACTGCTAATGAATATATTATGCGACTGCCTCTGATTAAGGAGTCTTGAAAATTCAAGGGCTGTAGTCACAGCACTGCAAGCATATTCATCTTGCTTAAAGCTCTGTTCAGTATAGCTGTTGCCTTTCAAATACCCATAATTTGTTATTGTTCCTTTGACTATCACTGTCATTATTTTTATCAAAATGCAGAACACGGCTATTCATGATGAATACAGTTATGACAATATTACATAATGACTGTAAATTGGCATGGCACGTCATTTTTTTAATACTTACTAGCAAAGGGGAAATGTTTGGTTTAATCAGTTTTCATTTACAGCAGAATTCTGACATGATTGAAGACAGAATCATGTTTTAATGCCTATTCTTCAAGAAAAAGAAGCAGCTCATGCTAATGTGTTTTCAATTGCTTTTGCTAAATAGTCTAATTAGAGCTCATTTATGACCTCTTGAAATGATTGTCCTTGCAGAAATGAGCTGATGTTATTACAGTGCTAGAGCCTTGGTGTAATTCAGCAATGGAACATGATATCTAAAGCCTGTTATTTGACTTCCCTCTAGGTTGATAGAAGCTGTTATTCCCTCTCATTGCTCAAACTTAGATTTGTCTACATCTTTTTTTAGCAATCTAAAGACATTCTCTGCAATTTAAGTTTCATAGTTGTGTTCAGGCTTGTAGACACAGAGCATTGCACTATTATGATTTTGGACTGACAGATTTCCTCCGTTCAAATTCATTTCAAGGTCAATACAGCATTATGCGTGTTTGTTGTTCCAAGACCCAAAACATAGCATCTAAATTGGTGTTTGTTGCTTGTATTGACACATTTACATTCATCAGTTTTATGTGCACTTAAAATAATCAACACCATATTAAAGCAATGACAATGATGGTCTAGCCAGTTATTTCCCATAGTGATTTATTAGTGCTACCCACAGAGATGTTATTGTTTATAAGGAGAGGTTCGGAGTAGTGGATAAACTGGCACATAATGAACAAACGGACTTGTCAATAACAGCTATAACCATAATTATGGTTAATTAATTGTTGTCTTAGCTTGCTAACATAAAATGGAAAATGTGCTTATCGGTTCCTTCACAGGAAGGAAACACATACAAAGTTAATGTACCTGTGATTGATCACACCAATCCATGAATAGATAAAAGGCCATAGTGTGTGTGTGTGTGTGTGTGTGTGTGTGTGTGTGTGTGTGTGTGTGTGTGTGTGTGTCTTCTCTCTGGATTGTCATCTTGTCATGTTGGAGAAGCTTGCATGGTCTTGACATCCCCAGAGCAATGTCATCTGGAGCTATAACTCCTGGTTGGGTCACCCATGGCGGTAAGGTCAAGGGGGAGTTCCCTGACAAAGAACAATTCAATCAAGACTTCAATGGTGGAGCAGTCAGAGGATGATGACTGACTTTAGGGAAGCATCACAACGGCTGGGAAATCGGATGAAGGCTGCAGCAGAAATGGGCCCCCAATCGTCTTGGACTTCATGCCACTAGATCCTGACCCAGAACTGTCAAGGACCATGTGGTGGCTATCTGTGCATCAGTCTCCCCCTCGTTAAACAAAGTTAAACAGGCATCCTCCATAAAGGGAATCCACCCTAACATCCCAGATTAAGTCCTATGTTGACCAGCAATTGGTGACAGGGGCAGGACTGTGAGATCTGGGAGCCCCTAGTCATGAGACGGCACATCAAGCATACATTTGCTGAATCTAGCTTCTAATCTAATCTTCTAAGCTAATCTTCAGAAGTTCCTCCCACAACTGAGTAGCCCTCTTTAGGATCCATTCTGCTCACCCCACCTGGGGAAAGGGCTAGAAAAGGTGCCCTAGAATAGCCTGTCTCAAACCTCCTGATTGGATTATCATGTCCAGAGGGATAGCCACATGTGGTCAGAAACATAGAAATATGATTTGGATCCTGGAATGTGAACAAACTGATGGATAGTGCAGCCAGTGACAGACAAGAAAGGAGAACTGTGATCATCTCTAGAGAACTGAATAGAATAGAATAGAATACACTTTATTGTCATGTGTACATACAATGAAATATGCTCTCTGCATTTAACCCATCCTATCTGTGTAGTTAGGAGCAGTGGGCAGCCACCGTGCAGCACCCGGGGACTGACTCCAGATAGTTCTTCCTATTGCCTTGGTCAAGAGCACAGACAAGAGTATCAACCCTAAAATACATGTATTTTTGATGGTGGAAGGAAACCAGAATGGAAACCCACGTGGACACAGGGAGAACATACAAACTCCACACAGAAAGGAACTGGGACGGCCTGGAATTTGAACCCAGGAACATCTTGCTGTGAGGCAACGGTGCTAACCACTGGACCACCGTGCCAGATTGACACAGCTGCCCTTTCTGAAACCCGACAGGCAGACAAAGGACAACTGAAGGAGGAGAAGAGAGGCTATACTGTCTTCTGGAAAGGAAAAGCTGCTGATGAGCTCAGGATCCATGGCGTTGGATTTGCCATCAGGAACTAGGTCATCAGCCACCTGTCTGAACTCCCTGTGGGAATCAGTGAGTGTCTCAGGACCATCCATCTGGTGCTTGACAACAGTTGTGAGTGCCTGTGCCCATACTTTAAACTCTGAAGAGGAAGTAAAAGAGAACTTATACGCCTGCTTAGATGAGACACTTGTCAAGAATCGCCAAGGAGGATAAGATTATTCTCCTAGGAGACGTCAACACCAGGGTCAGCTGGAATCAATACCTCTGGAAAGGCACTATAAGAAAATAAGACATTGGGCACATTTGCTCTAATGGAGTTCTGCTTCTTAGCAAATATGTTCAGTATGACCTCACCATCACTAACACTGTTTTGCCAGAAAAACAAAAACAAAAACAAAAACAAATTAAGGCACCTTGGAGACACTCACACTCCAAACAGTGGCATTTCCTTGACTATGTCATTGTATGAACCAGGGACTGCAGTGACATGAACATCATGAGGGTCATGTTCGATGCAGATGACTGCTGGACAAATCATTGCCTGATCTGATCCACAATGTCCATCAAACTCAAGAAGAAGAGGAGGGTTCAAAAGAAGCAGATCTGACCTAGACTGTACCTTGAAAGCCTGAATGAAATTGCCACCCAGACCCAGCAGCAACTTCAGGCCTTCCTTGGGGAAACCCTCCAATAGGAATATCTTGATGACATTGAGGAAGCACTGGAACCTGCTGAAATCCACCATCCTCAACACCAGCAAAATCACCCTTGGATACAATTCCAGAAAACACCAGGACTGGTTTGATGAGAATGCCACAAAGATAGAACAGATCATCTCCAAGAAAAGGAAAGCCTTTCACACCTGGCAAAATTGTGTAACCTGCAAGGCTAAAAGAGTGGCTTACTCCAGAGCCAAGACAGATGTCCAGATATGGGTGAGGGAGCTTAAGAACTCTTGGTGAACAGAAAAGGCTCTGGAAATCCAGTGACTGGCAGACTTGGGTGACACCAGAGGCTTTTTCAGTTGTACTAAGGCCATTTATGATCCAAGCAACTGCGGCTTAAACCCCCTGCACTCAAAGGACAGGCAGGAGCTGCTGAAGGACAATAAATCCATTAACGCCTGATGGAAGGCACACTTCCGGGAACTCTTCAACCACAACAGCACAGCTGAACCAGACATTGCCAGCCACATTCCCCAGAGCCCCATTAGAGAAGACATTGGGGAACATCCCACCATGACAGAGGTTCAAGATGCCAGAGCCTTAAGAACAACAAGGTCACCAGTCCAGGTGGGATCCCAGCTGAGATCTTAAAGGAAGATCGGCCAGAGCTCCTGTACCACAGTCACCTCCTCCTACTCAAGGTCTGGGAAAAAGAAGAACTTCCCTCAGAACTCAGGAATGTTCTAATAGTGGCCATATTCAAGAAAGGGGACAAGGTGGAATGTAGGCACTACAGGGGCCTCTCAATCCTGTCAACAACAGGCAAAGTCAAAAAGACATGCATGTTATGACATGCATGATGTTATGCATGTCATAACAAGCATGCATCCATCAAAACTACATGCATGTTAGGGTTAATACTCCTCTCTGTGCCCCTGACCGAGGCATGGCAAGACAAACTAGAGATGGTCCCAGGGTGCTACACGGCGGCTGCCCACTGCTCCAAGCTACACAGCTAGGATGGGTTAAATGCAGAGCATAATTTCCCCACGGGGATTAATAAAGTATATCAAGTCCTGGCTCACATCCTTGAAAACTGACTGCTACCACTGGCTGAGGAAGTATTCCCAGAATCTCGGTGTGACTTCTGCACATCCAGAGGTACAGCAGACATGAAATTATGGCATGCCAACTCCAGGAAAAATCTTGTGAACAAAGTCAGCCTTTATACATGGCTTTCATAGACCTGACAAAGGCCTTTGATTCGGTAGACTGCCAGGCTTTGTGGTGCATACTATCAAGATATGGCTGCCCTGACAAATACATCAGAATATTGAGGCCTCTACATAATTACATGTCAGTCACAGTGCTCAGCAACAGCAGCTCTGAGTGAGTGCCCTTCATTGTGGAAACGGGAGTAAAACAGGGATGCATCATCGCACCCACCCTGTTTGCCAACTTTATTACTGCCTTACTCCACCTCATTGGCGAAGAGCTGCCATGGGGGATTCTAATCCTATACAGAACTGATGACAGGCTCTTCAACCTTAATAGGTTCAAGGCCAAGAGCAAAGGCTGCAACACCACCATCATGGAGCTTCACTATGCAGATGACATTGCCATTGCAGCACACTCCACAGAAGACCTCCAGGATATTCAGAATGCCCTTGCCAAGGCATACAAAGCCCTGGGTCTAGCATTAAACATCAAGAAGACCCAGGTTCTATATCAACCTCCATCCAACCAGCCATCTACCCAGCCCACCATAAAAGTGGACAACAAAATTATTGAAAACATTGATCAATTTCCCTACCTCAGCAGCCTTCTCTTAAAAGCTGGTATTGACTCTGAGGTCAACCATCACCTGAGTTGTGCCAGTGGCACTTATGCTAGATTCAGGAAAATAGTCTGAAGGCTGAGACCCTAAAAGCCCAAACAAAACTCCTGGTCTACAGTGCTATTGTTCACCACACACTGCTGTATAGAGCAGAGTCATGGACCATCTACAGCAGGCACCTGAGAGCTCTGGAACAATACCACCAAATATCCTTATAAAAGATCCTGAGGATCAGCTAGAAGGACAGGTGCACCAGCATCAGCATTCTGGAAGAAGCCAACATGTCTAGCATCACTTCCACAATAATGCAGCACCAATTCAGATGGAGAGGTTGTGTCATCCGCATGTCCAACATGTCTCCCCAAACAGATCCTGTACTCCCAGCTGAAGGAAGATCAGCAAGCTCCCAGCAGGCAAAATAAATGTTTCAAGGATAATATCAAGACCAGTCTGAAGAAATTCAACATAATATCGAGCAACTGGGAACACATTGCACTGGATAGGATTTCCTGAAAGAAATATGTGCAGGAAGGAGCTGCACATCATGAAATGGAACTCCACTGTGCCACGGAGAAAAAGTGAGAGCACCACAAGGAGAGGAAGAGAGAAAAAGGCCCAACCACCACCACCAACCACTTCCCCCTGTCCACACTGTACCAAAGTATGTGGATCGTGGATCGGCCTCTACAGCCATCTGAAGACCCACAAGTAGACAACCCAATGGAGAGGACAGTCATACTCTCTTTGAGTGGCCACCGAAGATGATGATGATGATGATGATGATGATGATGATGATGGTAGTGTATGTGCATGTGTGTGTGTGTCAGTGAGAGAGAGAGAGAGAGAGAGAGAGAGAGAGAGAGAGAGAGAGAGAGAGAGAGAGAGAGAGAGAGAGCAAGCAATGAGTAAAATTTGAAGAAAAAATAGTGAAAAAATGATACAGAGAGAAGGAGACAGAGGAGCGATACAGATTGAGAGAGTGGGGTTGTACAGCAATCTTATTGACAGTCTCATCGCTTCATCTTTCCACACTTCCAGGAAAGCACTCTACTATTCCAATCAATACTCCCTTGCTTGCTTTCTGGTCCCTTTTTAGCCAGGTCTTCATATTAGCTGTCAGTTGACAATCTGACCTTCCCCTGCCCATACACTCCATCACCCCCCCCCCATCTTTCTCTTTCTATGTGTGTCCCCCATTCTCATTTGTACAGTCACATGAACACAGGCTGTTTCATAGAATCATCAATTTGTAATAATTATGTAAAGATTACTTTTATCCTAGAGGAAAATCATCTCTCTAGCAAGCAGGTCATGGAGATACCATAAATTAGATTTTGAAAGTATTCCACTACAATTAAATGTCGATGATGCCCCCTCCATAACTCTATCAATAAAGCTTTGACCAACTGCCTCTCCACCCGTGTTCATGATAACCAGAAAAAGTACCTCTCTTAAAACCATGTAACAATTTACCTAAGATAAAAATGTATTTTAATAATATGTAATAATGTTGTATTATTTCTGCATTTTAGTCATGTACAGTCTGTTTTTCATATCCATATCAACTTATTGTTAATTTGTAATTGCTTCATTTATTCTTAAGGTTATTCTAGTCGACATTATAAATGTAAATTAAAAGGGTAAATGAAGTCAGAGACTTTGAAAAAAGACACTCCTCCCATTGTTAGGAGCAATTCCACTACACATACATCGCTTTCCAAACCCCAAGGTGTAGAATTCATATGACTGTAATGAACATTTAGCTCAGTCTTGTTGCAGATACCTTGCTTAAAGCTACATCCAAAGATCATGGTTTTTTTCCTTTGACTTACTAATAACTACTGACACCATTATTACTGATAACTACTGACACCATTATAATTGTAGCGGTGTTTTTGGGTGACCTGGATCCCTAAGATCCATTTGAAATTAAACAGATTTGCTGGTGCCATTATGTCTGCTGTGAACACCAATACCAAAGCTAAACATATGACTCCTCAGGCAAACAAACAAAAGGAGTATGGTGGACATGGACATGTGATGAAGGCGATACTGCTAAAGCTACAACGGCACACAGCAGCCCCCAATCTGAGTCCTTCACAAAATTTTGCAAAATAAACTTCTCTTCAAGGTCTGTCATCTCTTCTGTATGGGAACCTACAGTCCATCAGAAAACAAAATAAAACATTAAACATCGGCAATTACAAATTAAAAAAAAGAGTATTTTTTTTTCTAGTAACAGGAGATATTAATCTTACCCGCATCTCTCAATTTACCAATGATAAAGTTCAGGTAGAAAGCTTTCCTGGAGCGCAGTTTCACCATATAGACCACGTTGTAAAAAAAAAACTTCATCCTGTCACTACTGTTAGCAAAGTGGTTCTCTATCTAGGCCCTAACAATTACCTGAGATGCCAACAACCACTCACTATAGCTACACCACTGAATTCCTTATTGAAAACAGCAGAGGAGAAAATTCCAAATGCCCTGGTATACATATCTATCATTAATTACTCAACCAAACTGGATAGGGATCAGAACACTTTATTAGACAATGTGAATCAGTTAATCAGCAAGAAAGATAATGCCCTTCCTGATATCAGCCCCCTGGATTCAAGACAGAATCTTGAGAACCCCACCCACTGGGCCAGAGATACAGCAGACCTTATCAAAAACGTTTGGCTTCATCAGTTAAACATGGGGGGGGGGCAATGCCCTACTTGGACTTCTCATACATCCAACATCACAGATCTTTTTTCTGGCTTCACTTTGACCCATTTAGAACAGGATATATTGGAATGAGGGCTGACTTTTGTCCTGATGCCGAGACCACCACATGTGCTGGAATTCCACAGCAATCTCCATACGTATCACAGGAAACTCAAACTGTTAGACTACTTTCAGGGAAGTCCGGGTAGCGTAGTGATCTGTTCCATTGCCTACCAACACTAATCGCCAGTTTGAATCCCTGTGTTATCTCCAGCTTGGTCGGACGTCCCTACAAACACAATTGGCTGTGTCTGCGGGTGGGAAGCTGGATGTGGGTATGTGTCCTGGTCGCTGCACTAGCTCCTCCTCTGGTCGGTTGGGGCACCTGTTCAGGGGGAAGATAAAACTGGGTGGGGTGGGGTGTGATACTCACATGTGCTATGTCTCCCTGGCGAAACTCTTCACTGTCAGGTGAAAAGAAGTGACTGGTGACTCCACATGTATTGGAGGAGGCACGTGGTAGTCAGCAGCCCTCCCTGGATCGGTAGAGGGGCTGGAGCAGTGACTGGGACGGCTGGGAAGAGTGGAGTAATTGGCCAAGTACAATTGGGGAGAAAGAAGGGGGAAAAATCCCCCCCAAAAAAGTAGCACACTTTCAGTATAACAGTAACTATACAATGAGCCCTTAACTCACCCTTCCCAGTGGGAACCTAGCTTTAATTCACTGTCAGAGCAATTGCAAGAATCGATTAGGAAGGACAAAGATATATTGTCTAACTTTAAACCTTTACAGACTGGTAAATAGAATATCACCAGGGCCCAGAAACAAGCTCTAATGGCCTTGAGCAAAAAGGAAGACATAATTATCAAACCAGCAGATAAGGGAGGACAAATAGTGCTTCAGGATAGGTTCAATTACCTGTTTGAGGCGGAGAGCCAACTCAGTGATACCCCCTACTATGTCCCCGTGTCCCGACCTCTGCAATCTGAAGCACAAAGTATAATTAGGAAAATCATTTGCAAATGACATGATAATAAGCAGGTTTCAACCAAACAAATGCTTTACCTATTCGGCCCCAATTCTCCACATTCTCAATTATTCTACTTATTACCCCAAATCCTTAAAACTCCTGAGACATGGACCATTCCTCTCAAAATGCCTGTAGGGAGACCCATTGTTATTGATTGTGGCTCAGAGTCCTACCGTATAGCTGAATATATTGACTACTAGGCCTATATTAATAGTACTTCTCGACAACAGCCAAGCTATGTTAAAGAGTTGGTCAATAAATAAAAGGACATGGTAGTACCTAAAAATGTTTTCCTCTTTTCTATTGATATAGACTCTTGTACACTAACATAGATACCACCTTAGGGCTGAAGGCCGAGACTCACTGGACCCCCGTCAACCAGACAAGGAAATCCTCCAGTTTCTAATAATCATTTTAACATGCAATGATTTTAAGTTCAATGGCAAGCATTTGCTTCAGCTTCGTGGTTGTGCAGTGGGATGAAAGTATTCCAGTTAATATGCATATATATAAACTTTTTTTTTCTGAAACCGTCAATGGTGTTATAAGTGTTCAACTAATGAGCGGAATATCAACACAGATACAGGAAAAAAGTTTTAATGCATAGCAGTACAGGCCCGTTTCATGCGTCGCACACTCATCCTATATATATACTATATATATATATATATATATATATATAGTATATATATAATCCTGCAGAATGGGAACAGACAGCATTTATTAAATGTAAGAACCTACCTCTGCTGTATCTCTGGTACTCAGATGACATATTTGGCATCAAGATCAGCTCCGCTGAATATTTTAAATAATTCCTGGCTGTATTGGAGTCACATCATCCTAAAATTGAATTGAAACATGATCTACAATATGATAAGGTTGAATTTTTGGGTACCGCTGTCTACCAAAGTCTTCTTTAAAGACACGGACAGACATGCTCTCCATCATAAAATAAGCTCTCATCCGAAGCATACCTTCAGAGGTTTGATAAGAAGTCACAACTGACCAGATATAACCGTATTTGTACTTACCCCTAGGATGTAGAGGAAGCCTTGAAGATCCTATTCATGGCACTCTGACCTAGAGGTTATACAAGACTGTTTCTCAGGAAGATTAAGGCTGAAGTCAGGGACATCTTCAGGGAAAGGGGAGAGAGTAGTGGAGGAGGAGGTGGTGGACAAACCATCCCACTTATCCCACTAGCGGTCGCATACTCTCAACACCTCAAGTTCCTAAATTCCCAGATTAAGCACAATTTCTAACAGACATGGGGAAAAGTGGAACCTCGTCAAAACTACCGTCTAATTACAGCAAGTAGAAGAAATATTAATTTAAACTATTGGTTCACACACTGCTCTTAATAAACAGATTCGACAGCCCGACAAACACCTTCTCAAACATTCCCCTTCATAGTGAAGATGTACTCGGGGCTGTGGAGCTCCTCTTTCCCAGAAATTAACACCAGGAAATTTGGTGTTTAATATTGAGTGTAAGCTTTGTCACAAACTGTACATCAGTGAAACAAGCAAGACCTTGAAAACGCAAATATCTCAACGTATTTACCGTAATCATGGAGTTCGGGCTACGTCCTTACTCCATGGGTACTTTACACGGTTTGGTGTGGAGCATCTCTGGTGCAGAGGTCTGGAGGGCAGAGACAGCTGGTCCACCTACAGCGTAAATGAGCAGAGAGGAAATTGATCTTCTACTGAAGACTTTAGATCCCACTGGCTTTGATGAAAAATTACGACATGCTTTCCCTCCTCTCCTTTTCCCCCTCCTTTCGTCCTGTACAGGTTTTGGCATCCTATCATTTTTTTTATTTTTTTTTATTTCTGATTTTCCCCTTTTTTCTCCCAATTTAGTGGCCAATTGATCCCTATTTTAATTCAAACACCCACCCTCGTATTGCATGCGTTCGCCAACTGCATCTCTCCGGTCGGCAGTCTCGAAGGAAAGCGCCTCCCCACTTTCGTGACAAGGCGAATCCAAGCCGAACCACTGTTTTTCCGACACACACAGAGACGCATTCACATGACGAACACAAGCCGACTCCGCCCCCCTCCCGAAGACAGCGTTGCCAATGATTGCTGCTTCATCGAGTCCGGCCATAGTCGGATCTGACGAGACCGGGGCGCGAACCCCAGTCCCCAGTGGGCAACTGCATCGACACCAAGCCGACGCTTAGACCGCTACGCCACCGCGGACCCGGCATCCTATCATTTTTTTATCATAATTAATTGGTACTGGTATTTGAAATCATTCCAATAGCCTTGCTGTAAATATTATTTATTCAGCATGCCTGTGTATATATGTTGTGTGTGATTTATTATTTAATATATTTCTAATTATGTGTTTTGATTACAAGGATAGCACTTCACTCAAGCACTTATTAGACATGTCTATTTTATGAAAGTGTCTTTAATACACAACTTCTTATACATGAATGCCTATATATCATTATAGATGAAGTGTTGTTTGAGAATATGTTTACATACATCCACTCCCCTCATTTACCTCTTAACCTTTTCCCCCTCCCTACCCTTCATTTTAACATCTCTCCCCCACTGATACTTACCTTGACCACCCCTCCCCTTACCTGCTGTGTCTAATCTTAACCTTCCCCTCTCCAATCACTCATCCTAACCTTCTCCCTCCCGTATATACCCACCTTAACCCCCCCCCCCACACCCAGTATTCAGTACTCAGCACCTCATGCCACAAGAGCAGTTTCGGCGCACATAACTTTTTTTCCTGTATCTATATTGCGATATATATATATATATACGTGTGTGTGTGTGTGTGTGTGTGTGTGTGTGTGTGTGTGTGAGTCTGAGTGTGTGTGTGTGTGTGTGTGTGTGTGTGTGCATATATTTTTGCACATACTTATTTTATCTTATTTTATTATCTGTGCCAACAAAGCCAAGCTAAATTGCCATGTGCATGTGATGCACATGGCAATAAAAATGATTTCTGATTCTCTGCCACCAAACAAATAATATCCTTTATCCGTTACCTGCCTCCTTTCACATTTGGTTTCTAATTTGAGGCTGTAACATGCTATGTGCCATATAATTTTCCCTGGAAGTTCTTACCCGACAGTAACCATTAGTTCAGCTGAGTCTTTGATACTTGTGGTTTAAATACTTTTTTTAAAGACACCAGCAACAGTAAGCATCGATTGATGTTTGTTTGTATATCATCCAGATTGTAGATGTAAAGTCAATATCAATGTTATGTTGATAATATCAAGTTGTGGGATATCCCTGATTTAGGGCCAGTTAACAGATTTTATGTGAAATATTTAATGAAGCAGACCTCAGACTTTATTACACAATTGATATTGAATATATAAATATGGTTATTACATTTTTATCCATGTTTAATCATATTCCCAATAACATAAGTTGACTTGGAAAAAAGTTTGAATTGGGAATAATTTATGTGTCTTACTTCCAATCAATCAAGCCGCCAAACAATTATTCAAGTCAAATGATTGATCTGTCATTGAAATAATCAGTGGAAGTGTCAAATATGGATTGAAATTCAGCTCTTTGGCCCGAGAGTTTAACATAATTGATGTGCTGAAGTTCAAATTTTTAAGGAAGTGTAAATGAAGTAATTTTAAAGTATAGGAGCAGGAACCAGTTGATGCTAGATGACAAAAACGAACATGTTTATATTTTTACTTTGTATCTTAAGCAGATAATTTTAATAACTTCTTTAATTTATTCAATTATGTTATTATTTTATTTTATTCTTATAGAATATCATTATAACATTTATGATTTATAATTATTATAATATTATTAGAATGTTATTCTTCAAATGTTTAGGGAAAGTACAAAAGATATATTGGCTAAGGACCATATATTGTTTATGACTTATGGTCTTGATAGGTGAAGAAAAGCTTCCCCGGCTGTCTTTGGTATAAATCAACTTAAACATCAACATTCAGAATCAATCTCATCTAATCAATTTTATTAGAGAGAGGCTCTCGGCACAATACATCATTTCATTGTGTCTTGCTCAACAGATTTGGGAAGATGGATACGTCACAAACATGTCAGACATGTAAGAAGCTATGAGTTTTAAATACAGTTTGCTTCATTTCCACATTTGCATCAGCACCGCAGTAGTATATAGCCATATGTCTTGTGTTTTGGTGTCTCCTGGGGAGCCATTTCTGTTTCCACCCACTCATCTCTGGATCGACCGTTCGAAGGAATGTCGTTCCTTGTCTAAATACTCTTTAGCTTAGTGTCTGAAACCAAGGCAGGAACCTCGGCTGTCTGGTTGAAGGGCAGTCTCCCTTATCACCATGCCACCTTACTGCCATGCTGCATAAATACCGACCAAACCACTCTAAGACCAGTTCCCTGACCGAGCTCTTAAGCACTAATGTATTCTTTTTTGCTGGGAACTATCTCAGTGCCACATATTAAGAAGTCAGTTAATTGTTTTGTTTTTTTGTTGTTTTTTTTTGTTGTTGTTTTTTTTATCTATGAGCATTAAAACATTTGTTGGAAATGCTTAGCAATTTGCTGCTAAACAAATATAATTTAAGAAACCTTAATTGATGGAACTTTAAATATTTGTAATTATGGTTAAATTAATCACAGTCTAACCATGTTCCTTTATAGCATGTAGTTGGCATAGTTACAGATGGAGTGAAATGATGTGTGGGATAACAAGGGGAACAGTGGCACATATTAGCACATATTCGCACATATTAGCATTGTTCTACCAGTAAAAATATGGGCTCTCAGATCATCAAATCCTTCTGTACGAGCCCTAGTCCTTCCTGTCTTAGTTTGCATGCATTAGCACACATTTCTGACAGATGAGGTGAAAGAAAATGCAGTTTAATAGCATACCATTATTAACTTGCACTTTATCACATTTCCTTTTTAACGAATGTGTGTGTGTGTGGTTGGTAATAATAATAATAATAATAATAATAATGGATTACATTTATATATCACTTTATGTGGACACCCAAAGCACTTCACATTGAAGGGGGTAACTCACCTCAACCATCACCAATGTGTAGCACCCACCTGGGTGATGCACGGCAGCCATTTTGCGCCAGAATGCTCACCACACATCAGCTTGAGGTGGAGAGGGAGGGATCATGATTAGGTGGCCAGATGGAGAGAGCCAGTTTGGGAATTTTACCTGGACACCGGGAGCGCCCCTACTCTTTGTGATAAATGCCATGGGGTCTTCAATGACCACAGTTAGTCAGGAGCTCGGTTTAATGTCTCATCTGAAGGACGGCATCTCCTACAGCACAGTGTCCCCGTCACTGCACTGGGGCAATGGGATTTGATATTTGTTGCTTTTTTTATTATTATTATTAGGACAAGAGGTAGGACTGCCCCTTACTGGCCCAGCAACACTACTTCCAGCAGCAACTCAGTTTTCCTGGGAGGTCTTCCATCCAAGTACTAGCCAAGCCCATACATGCTTAGCGCCTGTCTTTTGGCAGAGCCAGAGTACATGTTATTATAGCTGCCAGCCATAATCCGTTACGTTGGTGTGAAAGTTCAGCGGTGGTGGTTTTCAGATGTAGGCAGATTATTTCCTGTCAACAAATAGCATGCACGTTTGTTTTAGATAAGCATACAGTTATATCTATGTACTTTATTAAAAGATAATTCCATTTTGGACATGGGACCACCGCTGCATACAGCTTTATGAAGACATGACGGTGGAATATAACACTTAAAACAGTGCCTTAGTTGGACTGTGAACATTATTTTCTATAACCTGTAAATTCTCAATTGTGACGGTGGGGTTGTTTGTAGATTACTGTTATTACCAACGGTAAGTAAGACGGTTGTTCATGCAAATCGAACCAAGAAGATTCTGATTCTTAAGTAGCTCAACCGTTTGATAGATGTTTGTTGATGATATTGGACATTCGAGATAATAACGTTTCACTTTTATTTTCATCTTTACCTCCAAATATGTTCAAAATATTTACTATTTCTTTTAATCCCCCTATTTGAAGTAGCTAACACATTAAACCCAAAACAATGGCTAAACATCACACCTCTACACACACACACAAACACATACACACAAATGCTTGCTGGTTGTCCATCGTGCCCGATGATGACCATCTTCTTCTATCTGTGGGTCCTTTGGTGGCTGAATAGTCCGATCCTGGATGCACAGTTGCGGTTGCAGACCGGGCATGTAAAAGTGGTGCTGGAGGGGGTAGTGGTAGCTTTGCGAGCATGCCTCTTTGCACGCTTTGCTACACGGTGTTGTGTGCGCTGGTTTTCCATGTACTTCGCTCCCTCTGAGATGTGAGAGCGCCAGGTTGTGCGGCAGAAAGCAAGTTCCTCCAAAGAAGAGGGGTTGATCTGACATGTTTTTAGTGTGGTCTTCATTTGGTCTTTGAACCGCTTCTTCTGCCCACCAGCAGTGCGTTGACCAAGGCGTAGTTGGCTGTAGAGGACTTTTCGTGGGAGTCGTTCGCTGGGCATGCGAATAACATGCCCAAGCCACCTGAGTTGATGGTGTTTTAGGGTAGACTCCACGCTGCAGCTGCCTGCCCGCTCCAACACCTCTGTGTGTGGCACTCTGTCCTCCCAGGTAATGCCGAGGATCCTCTGGAGACATTTTACATGGAAGGCCTCCAGGCTTCTGAGATGGTGGCTGTAGATGGTGCATGCCTCACATCCATAGAGTAGTGTGGAGATGCACACTGCTCTGTAAACAAGCACTTTAGTGTGGAGATTGAGGTTGCTGTTTTGGAAAACCCTTCTCCTTAGACGGCCAAAAGATGTTGAGGCTTGTTTGAGGCGGTGCTGAATCTCATCGTCTATTTTGCAGGTGTCGGATAGCATACTTCCCAGATATTTAAAGGCAGGAACAGTGGCCAGTTGTTGCCCTTCTGCTGTGAAGGTTGTTGGGGGGTTTGGGAGGCCGGCAGTCAACTGACAGATTACCTCTGTCTTTTGGGTGTTAATAATCAGTCCCATTCTCCTGTATGCAGTTACAACTGCCGACAGAGTGTTTTGTAGAGCTTCTGGTGTGTGAGCTACCAGGGCACAATCGTCGGAATACTGTAGCTCAATAATGGTCTCAGAGGTCAACTTGGTGGTTGCCTGAAACCTCCTGATGTTAAATAGGTTACCATCAAGCCTGAAGTCAATGGTGACTCCAGCCTGCTTCTCCAGCTTCCTTCGTAGCAGTGTTGTAACAGAGACTAAGAAGATATTGAACAGGACTGCGGCTAGCACACAGCCTTGTCTGACTGACTGTGAACATTATTTTCTATAACCTGTAAATTCTCAATTGTGACGGTGGGGTTGTTTGTAGATTACTATTATTACCAACGGTAAGTAAGACGGTCGTTCATGCAAATCGAACCAAGAAGATTCTGATTCTTAAGTAGCTCAACCGTTTGATAGATGTTTGTTGATGATATTGGACATTCGAGATAATAACGTTTAACTTTTATTTTCATCTTTACCTCCAAATATGTTCAAAATATTTACTATTTCTTTTAATCCCCCTATTTGAAGTAGCTAACACATTAAACCCAAAACAATGGCTAAACATCACACCTCTACACACACACACAAACACATACACACAAATGCACAAACACACACACACACGCACGCACGCACGCACGCACACACACACACAATAAATTACAGAAACAGGGACAGATTAACATTTGTATTTGTGATAACTTGCATTAACTTTGCTTCATGTGTGAAATGGCTGGGCTGTGTCTGGATATGTGTTCCCTGCCACTGCAGAACTCAGAACTTTCATATTAATATGATGGAACATTCAAGTACTGAACTCAAATTGAATTTCTCATTTTAAAAAGAACCTTTGGCTCTGCCTTTCAGCTCACATACCATTTGTAGGATCTTGGTTATTCATATCTGTCAGAGAACCAGACAGTAAGGTGGAGAGGTGTGTGTGTGTGTGTATGTGTGTGGGCGAGAGAGAGCGAGAGTGAGAGAAGAAAGGTAGAAGAGAGAGCGAGAGAGAGATGTTTATACGAGAGAGTGTGAGAGAGAGAGAGAGAGAGAGAGAGAGAGAGAGAGAGAGAGAGAGAGAGAGAGAGAGAGAGAGAGAGAGAGATGTTTATACTAAGTCATTTGCAAAGGATTTATTCCACCACAATGTTGATGCACAATTTTCCCCCTCATTTATGTGTATCGTTCTTAGTTTAAGAGTAAAGGGCTGAATAAAACATTCTTAAAACATCACACTGGCATGCTTTGAATAAAATAATGACTTCATGCATAGAGAGCATGATGTTAATGATGTTTAAAAAATCAATTGTAAGAGCATCTTTAGGAGCAGTTTGGACTCACTCTCCTTATTGTCAATCTTTGCCTTTACCCCTTCGTGTTACTGCCGCTGTTGGGGATATGTATCCATGAAACTGAGGTCACCGTGGCTTTGAAAAACCCACCAGTTAGCATTCAGCCCATCATCCTGGTTTCTGACACCACAGAATACAGTGGCATAATGACCGAAACCAACTATCAGTTTCTTATGAAAATATAGGTGTGGCCATGTGTACTATTCAATCCTCTGTTGAATGTTGTGTTCAGATGAACTGATTCAACTTTCTGTGATTCCCTTACCTGGATTATTGAGCATGCATCAAGACAAATCAATGTCAGCTTCAACTCATTCCATTAAGAAGAGCATCTCCTGCTGAATGAAGGAAACAGAATAAATGTGCTGAGTGAAGATCATACTTTCTACTCGGTTATTATTTATTAAATGTAGGTGAAGAATTGTAATTGCCAGTCCAGGTCTGAAATGTTTTTAAAGAAATTTAGTATATATCTTGATTTATTTTAAGTGCAATTTATTGATGCATACCTGTTATGTCTGTTATGTTGTCATATAATGATTGTGTACCAAAGTAAAACATTTTTTTATTTTATTTTTTTTCCTCTTCTGAATCTGTTTATAAAGACTGAAAATGGACCTAGCACTTCGGCACCATTAATTGACTGGACACACTGTGTAGGAGCTACAATGACGTCTTCCCACTGTAAAATATAGCACGTCTATCCTTTTTTTTTTAACTGTAACTTACACTTTCTCCTGTTTTTGTTCTTTTACCAGGTAAGACGGAGCTCTCTGAACCTGCTTTGTATGTTCTTGTGTACATGTGTGCACATACATGTACGTGTGCAAGCCTATAGTGTGCTTGTGTCAGCCAGAAGGACAGCAAGGGCCCTCCTTACTTTTTCTGACGTCGGAAACAGTAAGTCCAGATTTCCTTACATACACAGAGACAGCCATCTGACGGGTTTATAATTTATTGACTGTCTAATCAACATCCCAGTAAGATTGGTTTCTTGGTAGCTCTTAGATTTAATTTGACACCTCTTCATTTTATTGCTCTACCTCATTAAGAGAGGTACCTGTAGGGTGGGTGCCCATGTACAGCAGCAGGCCTAAGTACACTGATAACTGTCCTGGAGTAATACCTGTCCATTTAGCTTTCACCCTTTTGCCATGTTCTTTAATACTTTTTCATTTGTGTTGTTATATAAAGTGTTGATGACACGGTCATCAAGATCTTTGGTCATTGCCAAGGATCTCCAGGGGACTTGGGGTTCCTCCCTGTTGTTGGTGGAGCCTGCATATCTGGAGTTAATTTGGGTGTAAACCTTGCTGTCTCTGATAAAATGTCTCGATTGGCCTCTGTTTTCCATACTTCTTGTCGGCAAAGATGGAGAGGGTTGTGGCTGTGGAGGTTGTGGATGTTGACGAGGGTCATACTGTGCTCTCCTTCTCTGACAAAGCAGGGGTGGGTTCTGGCTCTGAAGGGTTTAGATTAGGGTTGAGCGATATGGTATAATATTGCATGAAAGAGTAAAAAATCCCCTATTTGGGATAATGTTGGTTTTAAACTGGATGCAATCGGCAAGCCAAAGGACCCTAAATGAAGTAACTTGCTGTCTTTGCAAATGAGCAGTGCCAGCAAAAGATTCTAACACTGCCAATTTGCACGAGCATTAATGTGAAAATCTAATTTTACTTAAAACACTACATCCTAAAGGGTACTCTTCTTCAGTTAAGCAAAATAATCACCTTGAGATCTTTGCTTAGCAATAAGCTGAAAAGACAGGCTGAACAGCTGTCTAACACAGTTTAAAAAAAAATAAATCAGATGTTGTCAGAAAAAGATGCCTCCGCTTGAACAAATGGGTGGGGATAACATAACTATGCTATCAAATGATCAGGATAATCAGGTTGTTGCACAACTGCACACACACTTTATGGTCTAGTTCTCAAATATGACTTATGTATTTACGCTGTTTTTTAGCACTGCCCTGTGTTGTGAAAGGCTCATTGGAAATTAATGCAACAAGAACGTGCATATGGCCTAACCCCAACTACCACTTCTTTTTCACACACACTCTGAATTATACTTTACAGGTTAATAATTTACCGTGTTGAATTCTCAAGGAAGCAGACCATTACACTAGTAAAATAAAAGGACAAAAATCATGCAAAAAAAATTGCTAATTGCCGACATATTCATCCTTTCGCACAGTTGAGACCGTTTTTTCTTTCTCTCCCTCTCCCTCACCTATTTCAGTCCGTGCAGGAGGGTCACTGTTAAGCAGACGGCAATTTGGAGTCAGAATAATAAAACTAAATTATATTACTCAATAAAACTGTATTTCTACATTTAATTTGAAGTATGGATTGATAAAATCTGCTAGCACATTATCTACATCTAGGTCGATGCCTTCGGAAAATGTGCAGTTCATCTTCTATACTCCTCAATGCTTTGTGCAGCAAAAAGCATTTTTGGGGTGTCCGGGGGGCGTGGCAGTCTATTCTGTTGCCTACCAACACGAGGATCACTGGTTCAATTCCCCATGTTACCTCCAGCTTGGTCGGGCATCCCTACAGACACAATTGGCCGTGTCTGCGGGTGGGGAGCCAGATGTGTGTATGTGTCCTGATTGCTGCACTAGCACCTCCTCTGGTCGGTTGGGCACCTGTTCGGGGGAGAGGGGGAACTGGGGGAAATAGTGTGATCCTCCCATGCACTACGTCCCCCTGGCAAAACTCCTCACTGTCAGGTGAAAAGAAGCAGCTGGCGATGTCACATGTATCGGAGGAGGCATGTGGTAGTCTGCAGCCCTCCTCGGATCGGCAGAGGGGTGGAGCAGGAACTGGGATGGCTGGGAAGAGTGGGGTAATTGGCACAATTACAAGGACAACTGGGAAAAAGTCAAAAAGGAAAAAAAAAGAAGCATTTCTAGCACTTGTGCTGTTGAATGTATTCATACATATTTGCTTAAAGCAATCTTTTTCGTGCAAAATGAAACCTCTGAACATGAAACTTTTGTGCACCATTTTTTGAAGCCTGCTGTTTTACACAGCTTGACAGTCAGCAATGATCATCTAGATGAACCCAAATTTGCATACCACCCTCCAACCCTGTGCCTTTGCACATTAATTGGCTCTAGTTGGATTGTAATCTGGCCTTGGATAATGTGTCAAACATTGAAGTGGTAGTAATAGATCCTCTGGTTGGCAGCCAAACCCTGAGTTCCGCATCAATAGACAAAGTGGCAGTCAACCAAATATCAATAGACAAAATGGCAGTCAACCAAATATTAACATTCACAGATATTGGCTGCAACAACTCGATCAGCAAACAGTGATACCTGTTGAAAAACAATGCACATTACATGTGAAATTTCACAGGAAGAAATGACATACAGAGAAGTCGTTCATATCCCCGGATGCAGAAAACATGTTAGCGGCAACCCGTTTTTTTTTTATGCAAAATTTGAAAGTCAGCAGTCTGACGTTTGTCAGATTTTTAAGCAAAACTGGAAGGAATTGTCTATGGAGCCTCTGATTTTGATTAAAATCACAAAGTTAAAATCAGACATGATGTGTTTGATTTATTTCATTTAACGATTGATAACACAAAACAATTTTATTGGTTCTGTTATCAATCACATCAAACCATCATCACATCAAACCCCTTCACATCATCTGTCCATTGTGTTTCAACATTGTGATCAGGGGAAAGGCTGCAATATTAAAGCTGTAAAGACTTATTTTTGCAATTTTACAATCAATCATTTGTTCCCTCTATCCCTAATGTCCTGTCTCCTCCTGGACACAGGATAGATCTTAATACAAAGAGAAACTTCTGATGATGCCAGGCCCTTATCATGCCTTTAGGGACACACAGGGCTCTATTGATTCATGAAGGTTGACTGTGTACAAATCAAACTGGGATTTTAAGTACAGTACAATATTTCACCAAACGCAATAAGCCACCAGGAAGATGTTGCCCCCCCCCCCATAGGTGTCATGAAATAATTGAGTAGAAATTGGTTATTCAGATTAATTGTACTGTCTGGATCATAGAATTACAAATTGGCTTAATACCCAAATTTTCACGATTAAGAATTTCTCAAAAGACTGTGATTACCGTTTCAAATCCCCGTGTTACCTGTGGCTTGGTCGGGCATCTCTACAGACACAATTGGCCGTGTCTGCGGGTGTGAAGCTGAACGTGGGTATGTGTCCTGGTCGCTGCACCAGTGCCCTCTCTAGTCGGTTGGGGCGCCTGTTCGGGGGGGACTGGGGGGAATACCGTGATCATCCCACGTGCTACGTTCCCCCGATGAAACTCTTCGCTCTCAGGTGAAAAGAAGCAGCTGGCGACTCCACATGTATCGGAGGAGGTATGTGGTAGTGTGCAGCCCTCCCCGGATCAGCAGAGGGGGTGGAGCAGTGACTGGGGCGGCTCGGAAGAGTGGGGTAATTGGCCAAGTACAGTTGGGGGAAAAAGGGGGGAGGGGAACCCCCCCAAAAAACAAAAAAAAACAAGTTTCTCAAAAGTAAGATCCTTTAAGGGGTTAAATTTCCAAGACTGAGACAGACAGTCTCCATGTGTCAGCACAACCCAGTCTCGTGGCAGTTCGTGAAATAGTGTTGGTCAGTATCATCTGGTGATCTATGTACAAGATTTCATTATTCGAAGAATAGACAATGAAAGAGAAAAATAACGAGGCTGTTGAATAAAACCTTGAAGATATCATGCTTGCTTTATTAAGGCCCATTGAATAATTTATTGATGTTGTAGATATGCACAACCTCACCACACTGCCTCCCACATAGGGTCTGCCTTGTGTATTGATCACAAATTGTATCATAGGGATGGTCCATAGAGAGCCCAGTCACTGGACTACACGGGCTGGCCCAATATGAATATTTACAAAGACGAGGAAGTGGCAAGCATTAATAATCTGGACAGAAGTCACTGTCCATTACAGTAGAAGAACATTATGGCGTTGAGAGAAGGTGATTGATTGCACTCTCTTGTCCTGGATCTGCCCATTCGATAACATTCATATGCATTTTAAGGGGATGTTGGGAAAATACTCGGTGTTTAATGATTTCATTATAATATTTATGATGGAAATGATCGAGTCCAATTATCTATTCTAGTCTTTATGGGCATGCTTTATAGCACAATATGATGTTATATCCCTTGAGATGCTCTGTCAAGTTTTTACTCCAGATTCTTGTCCATTCCACCTCATTACACTTTATTAGTAAACCACCTGGTCCAGACTCTACGCGCTGTTGTGTGACATTATTTCTGTGTCAAGACTGCTGTTGTTCTTGACAGGCTATTTGTGTCATTTTTAGATGCCAAGCACCTCATGAACTTGGCTTCTAACTCATAAAAGGGTTGTGAGGGGCATTAGAGAGGGGTTGTAACCAGAGGTGTGTAGTAACACATTACAGTTACTCCGTTACAGGTACTTGAGTTTTTTTTTAGTTGTTTTTTTTTTTAATAAATTGTACTTCTAACCGGCAAATTATTGGCTTGTATGGAATAAAAATTAGACATGTGGCATTCAGAAAGAGGGGAAACAAAGTGTAATGGTAATGGCTGGGTAATACAAGGGATCTCTCATGAGTCTCACTTTGTACATAGTGCTGCATATAAAATGAGCAACTCAGGAGATTGTGTGGGTTGATTGATCCATGCACATCTATTAGTATGTGCCTGTGTGTGTACAATGGAAATATAGTGAAAGAACTACATAGAAAAAGCACAGCAAGCTGTGGGTGGAAGCAGCAGTACCTGGCACACAATCTGAGATAAATATACATTTATATACTGCAGATCTGCTTGAAGGATTGGCCATTACCACAGCTCCCCGGTATCTCCTACAGGGTGGGCAAAAAAAAAAAAAAAGTAAATATATCAGGCATTATGCACATACAAATATTTATAAACATATCCTTTTGCACACACTGTGCCATGGTGTGGAAGGATGAATACCAAAATGAATTGTTTACAATAATGTGAAGATAAGACAGTACTTTTTCATATATTAAATAAATCTCAACCTTCCCTGAATGCCTCTGCAAGCAGGGGTTGTAAGCATAATGCAAAGCAAGACATGTAAATCAGTTTACTCAATTTCACTTTCAGAGCCTTGCACTATATTGAGATGGAAAAGCAGAGCAAACCAACAGCAATATAAATATGAATATATCAAAAGCTTGGAGTGTATGGCTGAATGATCAAACTTACAGATTGGTGTGCATTTCTGCTGGAAGACTGCATTTACTTTTATCTTGGTGTCCTGATAATCAGCCTCTGTCACCTTTGTGGAAGTTACCTCTTTTAGCACATGCAGCTCCTGATCAGTTGCTACTGTGAAGCTCAGATGATATGATTATCATGCAAAGCAGCTGAATTCATAATCACATTAGTCTATACAGCAGACAGTAAACCTGTGCCTTCTAAGAAGCCTGTGGTTCAGGGGTCATCTCGGTTTGGTGTGAGGTTATCTCTGCTCTATAAGTCAATTGTTGAGCTGGAGTGTGGTGGCTCTTCATAGGACTTAATACTGAGCACTGGGATGTCACAGCCACTCATTCTCCAAAGTCTCAAGGAGATGTATATTTAAAGACAGCATTATATTATCTCATAAATTGAACTTTAATTAAGTTTGTAGAGAAAAACTTCAGTTTAAACTCCTCTTTCCCTTTTGAACCTGCTGTTTGTCCTCTCCTATTTTCCTCTTCTTCCTCCCCTCTTTTCCTCTTCTTCCCCCTTGCATCTGCTTGTAGGAGGTTACACTAAACTCCAGATACAGCATCAGCATGTATGTCAATCCTCTTTTTTTATTTTCATTTATAATAATCAGTCTGTGCTAAAGCATGAAAAGAAAAAAAAGATGATTATACCCCACACACACACAAGCACACACACACACACACACACACACACACACATCTTTGTTCTAAATGAATAAAATTATAAAGTATGAAAAATAACTGAATTATTTTGCTTATGAAGGCCAATCCTCCATGAACAGTGTGTAGGAAGTAGAGAAAGTGATAGAATCTGAATGACTGCGAGTGAATGAAGCAGAGGTTCATTATAGTGCATAGTAAACTAACAAAATGTGCTCATGTAATTGGACTCCATATGCCTACCCATTAGTTCAGTCATTCTTGCATTAGGCTGCTGTTTCAGTCCACCGGACAAGTCCTTTAATTGTTAAATCCAGTCTTTGTTTCTCTATTTTATGTGATCCACACTGAGTCTGCCTTATGTATAAAATGTGCTATATAAAGTGGCCTTGCCTTCTTCTTCTTTTTTTTTGCACCCCCCCTTTTTTTTTTCCCCAATCATATCCAGCTAATTACCCACACTTCTGAGCCATCCCGGTCACTGCCTCACACCCTCTGCTGACCTGGAGAGGGCTGCAGACTACCACATGCCTCCTCCGATACATGTGGAGTCACCAGCCATTTCTTTTCACCGGATAGTGAGGAGTTTCACCAGCGGGATGTAGCGCATGGCAGAATCACGCTCTTCACCCAGTTCCCCCTCCCCCCTGAACAGGTGCCCCGACCGACCAGAGGCGGCACTAGTGCAGCAAACAGGACACATACCCACATCCGGCTTCCCACCTGCAGACACGGCCAGTTGTGTCTGTAGGGACGCCCGACCAAGCTGGAGGTGACATGGGGCTTCGAACTGGCGATCCCCGTGTTAGTAGGCAATGAAATAGACCAATATGCTACCCGAACACCCCTTGCCTTGCCTTTAAGGTTAGATCTTGAATGTCAAAAATTCAAAATACATTGTGATACACAGTGGAATTAAGTTTGGCATAAAAAAATCAATTGAAATGAGTATACATACTATTTTTATACATTTTAAACCCTTTCTTTTTAGCGGTTCTGTGCAAGTACTTCATGTCTCCAACACAGTTTAGCAGAGACCGATTAGAAGGCCAAAGACTAGGTCTCTGGTAGAAGAACTGAGAATGAGGAAGACACAAAATTAATATTGTATTTCTTATATCTTTGTACCTTTTTTATACCTCCATAACTGTTCTAAATTGTCTGAAGAATTGTGAGGAAGCGGTCTAGTCCTCATTAATATTCATGAGCTGACCTATGAGTGACAAGCACAAGCAATCAGATTTAATTTAATCAGCCAATCAGATTTAATCAGATTGGCTGTATAAAAATTAGGATTGATGTGAGCACTAGGTTCAGAGAAGAAAAAAAAGATCAGCTGAGAGAATCTGGGAGCTCTTCTAAAAAGAGGAAAATAGAGAAACTGAAATCTACCATTTTTTTTTCAAGTTGAGCACATATAGATCTGTCCTTATAGCACAACACAGAGGAAGACCTCACTCCTCAGGTGGTTGATAACCTCTACACCCTAATTCACTACACCCACCATATCTAACTAAGGAATGGTTTTCTCATCAAACTAAAGTCCTCCTCTAGATTTCCTACTAGTTCACGACTTAATAACTGGTCAGAAAAAAAAGTAATGAGGTGTTTCCATTCCAACATCTGAGAGACAAATTACTACTGGGCTTTTCCACAGTTTTTGTTTTACTGGTGCATGAAAACATCAACTTGAGAAGAGAAAATGTCGCTTTAGACCATTCCATTCCATAGAGACAAAATGCTACATTTAGTATTTTCTGTATTTTTATGCTGTGTCAGTTGTGTCCATGGCAACGGTTTTAACTTTATGAACTGGCCATTTGGTCAGCTGCATCACAATATTAGACATCAGCCCACACCCAACAACAATTTCTACATTTTTTTTCACATTTCTTTTGAATTTGTTGAAATTGTACATTTCAGGAAAATCTTAATGAGCATAGTTAATGCATTAAAAACACCCTATTAGGACAGCTGATTTTGAAGTTTACATGGAGGCGCGCCTCCCAAAAAAGGATAAAAAGACAATGAACTGGTCAAATTCAGCTATCGAAATAATTTTTCAAGAACATTGTTTTTGTTTTGTTTGTAACAAAAATGTGATGAAAGTCTGTGTCATTATATGAGAACGAAAAGTACAGATATTTTACAACCATCTCTGTGCTGACGAACAGCTGTGGCATAAGGTCTGTCTTTAGTCCTCTACAGAGTTCTGCTCCAGAGGCTCAATGAGGATCCCTTTCTAAATATTAGCCAACGATATACAGTTTAGTCTAAGCCTACATATGCATATCACTACTGTGTTAATGGTGACCCTTAGAGACAGGAGGCATACTGTAGCATAAAAATTAATGTAAATATAATGCATCATTTCCATCTCATACAGGCCCCTGCACCACCACAGCCACAGAAACATCCCATCAATACTGTCTCAACCTCTTGGCAGGATTTGCTGGCTTTAGCCATGCTGGCCTAAACTCTTTCTCTATGCCAATTGTGTTCAATCTATGGCCATTTTCTTCATAGGTGAGATGTCAAATGAAAACCCATCATTTTCAAACATTTCATCTCAAACTGTAATAATTTAAAAGTTAATACTTTGACTCCCAGATCAAAGCTTTCTACTTGCTAAAAATCGAATCCCCAGGCCCAAGAAAAGATTATTAATCTTAGTATTGGGCCAGAATACATATTCCTTGAAAATTTGTAGACAGGCGTCATCCAGTATGAGAAGTATGGTTTCACTCCTGCTGCAGGGGATAAAGCAGATAAGAGCCATTAAAAAGCTCTGGTGGCTGATCTGTATCTGCAAACCTGTACAGAGAGACAAATGACCTAAACTGGAGCACCCACTCACATCTCACAGAAAAGTGGAGCGAGAGAGGCTGACATGAGAGATAATGCAAGGACCAGCACTGTATGGGAAGTGTCTCTGCCAAAGGAAAATCTCAAGCATATGTTGTCTACATGAGAGAAAACCTTAAGAATGTTGCTTTCATGTGAGAAACCCTGATGCATTTGTTGTTTTTGAATGAAAATGTTTTGCCCCACATGTTCATTAATTAATTCATTCTCATTCTACATCATTATACCTGCCAGGTGGATAGCCTCAAGATAATAATGCATTTGGTCATGTGCACGTGTGTGTGTGTGTGTGTGTGGGTGTGTGTGTGGGTGGGTGGGTGGGTGTGTGTGTGTGTGTGTGTGTGTGTGTGTGTGTGTGTGTGTGTGTGTGTGTGTGTGTGTGTACATGTTTAGCTACCCTTGTGTGGACCAAATGTCCGATAGCAAAACCTGACAAGACGTACCTTGTGCGGACCTTTCAGAGGTCCACGCAAGGATAGTGAAACATGACTGTGTGTGTGCGTGTGTGTGCAGCTAATCTCTAAAACCACTGGACCTATCAGCCTAAAATTGTTTGTGCATAGTTATGACCATATGATGAAAAATCTCTCGTGGTTGTAGTGATTAACAACCTTCGAAAAATGTTTGTTCTCACTATCACCACTCCCTGTCTTCATTCACTCTCTAGCTCACTTGACCAACACTGCTCTCAGTAGCTACCTGATCTAACTCAACTGTATGCATGCATGCCATGCATCTATGGTTGACTTGGATCAGGCAGTGAAATGGTAATCTAAAAAAAAAACGTGAAGGTTATAAAGGAACAACTTCCTCTAGGTTGCAGTGAAAACAGGAAGTGTTGCATATTCTTGTCGGTGCCTGATCTGAGTCAACTATAGATGTGAGTCACAATGTGAGTGTAAACAGTTTACCCAGCTTTATTATGTTATGAAAATAAAGACAGGGTTAGGGTTACACCAAAAGAGTCACATAGCAAACCTTTTCTTTTTGGAAAGTGCAAGTTCATATTAGACTTGGTCACATTTGTGCAAGGGTCTGCCTAGGAGGCTGCACATCCCCAGACTGACCAGCAAATCGTTTTTATTAGCTAGAAGTTTTAGCTTGTCCCATTTTTTCCCTTTTCAAATGTCTTGAGCGCTGTGCAAAAGTCTTATAATGGCAGGAAAAATACTGTTTCGTTTTGTTTTTGTTTTATTTTATTTTATTTTTTTTGTCCATGTGTGTGTATCTGCCCTCATCTCACATGCTACTGGGCCCGTAAGCCTAATAATATTTGTGCACAGTTATGACTGTATGATCAAGGACCTCTTGTTGTTGTGGTGATTCAAAACCTTTGAAAACCCTATTTTTATACTGCGGTTGAGTGCTAACTCCTCCACTGGTTTATCACCGAAGTCTAAGCACCAGAGAAGGGGAGATAGGCCTTGGGGAGATCTGCATCTACTGAATGCATTCTTCAACTTAATAAGTGTGAATGAATTTCAATAGACCGATAAATAACTCAAAATAACTCAAAAATGCTATGCGAATAACATTCTGAAGATTATTAAATGCTGACTAGAATATTTAAGATTTCATGTCATGCAGTATCTCATTGTACAAAATAGTTTAAACAGAGGGTAAGGGACAGATCAGGAATCAGAGAAAGGATTTTTTTTTTCAGCTTCAATTCAACCCCACTATTTGCTCTCATTATGCAGCTGTCCAGATCCTGAACCAGAATACTGGATATATCCTCTTTATAATGCATGGAAATTTCTCGCAGTGCATTGTAAAAGTTTATTTAAGGATCAACAGAAGAACAGTGTATTAAATTGATGGAAGGATCGATAGATAGTCTTGTCTCATCTAACTGATTTGAAAGTCAGCAATTCAAGTGATGTAACTACATCTGAATAATAACTTTTGTAATGATAGACTAATATCCGAATGTCCCTAGCTGTGACATCATGTCAACTGGCATGGATTTAGTGTATTGTAACAACAATACAGTATCATGGTGGCTTGGTGATTAACACTGTTGCCTCACAACAAATGGGTACTGGGTCCAATTGTGAACCATCTGGGGAATGGTATTCTTGTGTTTCCTCCCACAGTCCAAAAACATGCATGTTAGGTGAATTGTCTCTTTATTTTCCATAGGTATGGATGGTATGTGTGTGTGGGTCCTGTGATGGACTGGTGACCTACGCATCTAAGGTCACTCTCTGCCTTCTACCGAATACCTGGTGGGATACAGTCCAGCCCCCCTACCACCCTGAATTAGACTGAGCAGGTATAGATAATGGATGGGTGGATGATATAGATAATAGCCCCACCCCACACACACACACACAAACAAATGACATACAGGGGGATACAGGGTCCTTGTAACTGTGAAACAGTTGCTAGTGGCAGATCCTATCTTTTGACACCCTTGGTCCTAAGGCCCACCCACAGAAATGGCTGGACCCTGAAAAGGGCCAGTGAATCCCCCCTACCCAAATTCCAAATTTGATTTATTCATATCAACACATTCACATGCTCTCTCTCTCTCTCTCCTGCTAAGCATATAAATGTAAACTTGGAGACTTACTCAGTAACAGGGGCTACATAGGCACATACTTTCACACATGCGCGCACACACACACACACACACACACACACACACACACACACACACACACACACACACACACACACACACACACACCATAATAGGACTCATTGACACACAAATCTACCAAGGGCAACAAAGATCTGCTATGCTTACACCACACATGTCTTGGTAGAAAATGCAATTTCTTACCTTATGGCTTCATCTTTGCCTCTTATACAGCCATCTTCCTTGTCTTGCAGGATGCAAAATCCTTTATATTTATAATGTATTTAAAGTCCATAGCCAATGCACACACAATGGCAAGTACTGCCATTATCATTGCTTATATTTAGGATGAACATTAATTTTTCTGGTTTCCATGCCCCCCCCCCAAAAAAAAAGCTTTCACCCCCCCCCCTTTATGGGCAGCCTTGATGCAGCCTTATAGTTAGCGATTAAATTGGGCCGGGGCTGTCCAGGGCTCAGCACTGCCACATAGAATCTCAAACATCATGAGGCAGAGTTGAGCAAGATGTGCCATCTTCCTTTTTTTTTTTTTTGCTTTGTTCTCTGTTTTGTGTGTTTTTGGTGGTGTCGTTTTTGGGAATTTTGGATGTATTTTTATCTTTTGTGTTGCACTGCTGTGGGCTGGGGGAAACGGACATTAAAAAGACATTGCGTCATCACTTTTGCGGGTTGTAAGAGTAGGACAGTGTCGTGCATTATGCACATACACATGGCTAAGAGCCACCAGACAGGAGTGAGTATACCATGCAGTTTGTCTATGCCCACTTAACAATGTCTCCTCTATCAACATTGATATTTTAGCAACTGATGTAAACTTAATTAACTGCAAACCAGCGACCATTGTCATTCGTTAACATTAAGTTATTTAGTTTTGAATCAAGGCAAATTCATCATATCCTCAGATAGACAAATAACTTATTTTAGCTAGCTAGGTGGGGCAGTAATATTAGCACACTGGCCAAGTTATTTGGTTAGGCTTAAGTTTGTGACTGTAAATTGATATGAACCATCCTGTTAATCAAGTTAGGCTGGAGGCCAGTATGTGGCATCCCACTCAGGCAGTATAGACAATTATCTTTTCTTTCCTTTTTTTGTGGTAAACATTGTACAGGATCTTGGAGATAAGACAGGGTGGAGTTAAGCGGAGAAAAATAACTGATGTATTTCAAAGGTAAGGTGAAGTAAGTTAGATATTAAAAGAACACAATGAGCTATAAAAAAGTAAACAATGAATAGTGTGACATTTCTTGTTTTGGTGACTGCAACCCAAGATAATTTCACCAGGGTTCAGCATGTTCAGTCTGATTGATCTCTGTCACATCTCCAGCTCTGTAATGCTTCCACTTTGGTTCAGTTTACTCCTTTGCTTGAGCCCCCTTTTTGAAACATTGTGTTATGGCACTCCTCCAGAAGCTATTGTTGTTGTAAAATGTATAGAGTTTTGTAGGATTGAGTCATCCAACCCAGCAGTAGAGAGTCATTATGAGAATGAGAAACTGTGAGTGCAGCAGGACAGAGCAGAACAACACAGAAATGAGCCACAAAGTTCAGCTGAAGCAGGTGGAGCAGCACACACAGCAGAGAGGATTTATCCAGGAACACAGAGCAGAGCTGAGTGCAGCACTACAGTCAGGGCAGAATGGAGGAGGACAGAGCAGGACCACAAATCAGTTCAGTGGGCCTATACCAGACTGTTGGAGTGATGCTCAGTTTGAATATATATATATAAAAAAAAACATAAAAACGTTCCATTAATTGTAGTTAATGACAAAAAATGTGGATCTAAGACATGCAAAGATGCTGTGTCACTTTGGGTAAATAGAACAGCAAAACTAAGATAAGCAGAAGCAAATGAAGTTAAATGGGAGAAGCAAATGAAATGCAGAGGAAGAAAAAACAAGAACACAGCATTTCACAGAGCCATAAACTAGCAGAAGAAACTTAAAGAAAAAAAAAAGATGAAAAAACTTTGGACTAAAGCTTTTGCAAAAGACAAGAAGAGCTTCTAGCTTCATCACAGCATGTCTTCAGAATAGCGTATTATTGTTGCTAAAAAATAACAGACCATATTCTAATCATGCTGGACTAATAGAACTACAGAGGTCAAATGGTGTAAATGTGGGTCGAGCACTTGACACAAATGTCTCATGTACAGAAATCGTACATTTCATATCTACAAAAAAAGAGGCAGGCATTACTGGCAAGTATTAGATCTGCTCGACCCAAGGTCACTGTTATTGTGGATGAAAGCACCTTGCTACATAAAATGTCTTGCCTTATTGTGTACCTCAGAACATCAGCTAAGGGCTCAGAACCATTGACATTTTTCTTAGATTTTATTGAGTTGAAGAATACCACTGCAGTAGGAATTACTGATGGACTGTGTTGCCTCCGTCCCGGTCGGACATCCTTACAGACATAACTGGCCGTGTCTGTGGGTGGGAAGCCGGATGTGGGTATGTGTGTGGGTTGTTGCACTAGCACCTCCTCTGGTCTGTCGGGGCGCCTGTTCAGGGAGGAGGGGGAACTGGGGGAAATAGCGTGATCTTCCCATGCGCTAAGTCCCCCTGGTGAAACTCCTCACTGTCAGGTGAAAAGAAGCAGCTGGCGACTCCACATGTATCAGAGGAGACATGTGGTAGTTTGCAGCCCTCCCCGGATCGGCAGATGGGGTGGAGCAGTGACCGGGAAGGCTCGGGAGTGGGGTAATTGGCCGGATATAATTGGGGAGAAAACGGGAGGGAAAAAAGGCGGGGTGTATTCAAAGCCGAAAAGTAAATTTTCAAATCTCGTAGGCTGGCAATGTTTTAACCACAGGTTGGAGCTTTCTGTTGGGGATGCAGTGACATGCTGCACAGAGACCAACCACTCTACTAGGTTTTCATTAGACAAGTTATATGTACAATCAGTCACCAAAAAAACTTGAGGGACCTTAATACTGCAGCCTCTGAAGTGGTTGTCCACGTGAGACGGATTAGACGTGTCTTGGGATAAGATGGGCTGTGCCGTTCTATAGAACAGTGAATGCTGTTTAGACAATGTATAGAGCACTGTCTTAAGCACCTCACTGCTGCAAGTGAAGATTTATAAAATCAAGTGTGAGATACATGTATGAAGGTCTAACAGCAAAGTTGAGCAGAGTTGCTCTTGTAAAAAAAAACTTGGGTCTTATGATGGATAGTCTTGAGGAACTTAAAGACATCCGAATCTCTGCAGTCCAGAGACATCAGAGTCTCACAGTCAACCAGTTTGATAAAATGGCAGATAGATGTATTCTCTGCCATGAGAGAGATAATCCAGATAGTGGTCCATACTACAAACCTTCATGTGAGCCTATTCAGACAGGTTCCTTTAATGGTATGCCTTTACAGAAGGACAACAGACAAAATATTGTTGATTCTGGCAAGTTTTATGATGTGTTATGCACAAGCATGACAAGCAGAATGGCCACAAATGAGGAAGAATCATTCTTCCAAAAAGTGAATGTGAATCAAAGGACATGGCCAAGCCCACTACCAGTACTGTATGGTGAAGAGGAAGTTAGACAACTTTGCAGTCAGTTAAAAATAGGGTTCTTGGAGTCAAACAGAGCTACAGGGATGTCAGTGAAAGTCGAAATATGCCGGTGCATGTAGCTAGTGCCGGCTCCTGCTACATCTCCTGGGGGGGGATTGTGATGATGGCTTAAGTCACTGATTTAATGGGTAAATTAACCTAAGCCAGCTAGCTAACTTGACATTTTCATGTTAAATTGTACAAATTGTTTTTTCTTCTTGTCACCTCACATAGCGGTACCACCAGTACACTAGATGATAACATAAGACAAGAATTGTTCCTTAGGCTAAATGCTATACATTTGTGGACAGCGTGCACTGTAAATGTCCATCCATCCATAATCTGAACCGCGTATCCTGCTCTCAGGGTCGCGGGGATGCTGGAGCACATCCCTGCAATCATTGGCCCACACACACACACACACACACACATTCATACCTACGGGCAATTTAGTATGGCTGATTCACCCGACCTACATGTCTTTGGACTGTGGGAGGAAACCGGATCACCCAGAGGAAACCCACACAGACACGGGGAGACCATGCAAACCACACAAAGGACGACTCGGGACGACCCCAAGGATGGACTACCCCAGGGCTTGAACCCAGAACCTTCTTGCTGTGAGGCGACCGCACTGACCCCTGCACCACTGTGCTGATCACTGTAAATGTCTTGAATAAAATTACTTTGGGTGTATAATCACTGACCAATCCACTGTGGCCATCAATAGATAAAATGTCATCTATCGGTTTCCATCTATCCATTTTCCAAGCCGCTTATACTAATCAAGGTCGCGTGGTGCTGGAGCCTATCCCAGCAGTCATCAGGCAGAAGGTGGGGAAAACACCCTGGACAGGTCGCCAGTCCATCACAGGATGGATGCATTCACACCTAGGGACAATTTAGTAAGTACCATTCACCTGACCTACATGTCTTTGGACTGTGAGAGGAAACCAGAGCAACCGGCGGAAACCCACGCAGACACAGGGAGAACATGCAAACGCCACACAGAGGAATCAATAACATATTGATATTATATTAATTTGATAACATAATTGTTGGTTCCTTCCTATCAAGGATGTGCACATCCTCATCCTGAAAGAGTTACCACTTGCCTGTAGGTGGTTGTAGACTGTGGAGTCCTGCAAACAAGTTTAAACAAAATGACGTGTCTAGTCATGTTAAATATACCAACAAACAAAAAACAGGATTAATCTGGAAAGTGTAGCCAAAAATGACCTCTGATCACTTTTTGAAACTATCTATCAGTTTATCCTCACTGTAATGTATTCAAACGTACCTTTGAATGTGAAGAGAAAGAAACCTGATTCACTATTATAAGATAACATTTTATAAAATAAAATTGAGTAAGGCCTTCACTCTCATAATAATCTGATTCAGTCTGCATCAGATAACCTTGTTAACTTGAACTCTCCACAAAACATCACACAGTTGATAAGACGGGCTAGCATGTGGCAGTTCTTGCTCACTTCATCGTTGTGATGCACAGCTATCCTGTAGCTCTCGTCCAACTGTTTGGCAATATTGATCTTCATGCTGTGGCTGATCAACTTTATACCTCTGTAGTTGCTACAGTTCTGCACATCACCCTTATTCTGGAAAATCGGTACCAGTATACTTATTCTCCACTCCTTAGGCATCCTCTTACCTTCCGAGATTGTGTTAAACAATCTAGTAGTTAAAAACCCCACTGCCATCTCTCCTAAAGATCTCCATGCCTCCACAGATATGTCATCTGGACCAACTCCCTTTCCACTCTTCATCCTCTTCATAGCTGCCCTCACTTCCTTCTTGCTAATCCACTCCACTTCCAGATTCATCATCCAACCTTCTCTTGCTCTCATTTTCTTCATTCATCAGCCCCTCAAAGTACTCCTTCCACCTCTCAACACACTCCCCTCACTTGTCAGCACATTTCCATCTCTATCCTTGATCGCCCTAACCTGCTGCATATCCTTCCCAGCTCAGCCCCTCTGTCTAGCCAAAAGGTACAAGTCTTTTTATCCTTCCTTACTGTCTACCCTCTCATACAACTCACCATACACCTTTTCCTTTGCCTTTGCCACCTCTCTCTTCACTTTACACTGTATCTCATTGTACTCTTGTCTATTTTCTTCATCTCTCTGACTATCCCACTTCTTCTTTGCCAACCTCTTCCTCTGTATAATTTGCTTTACTTCCTCATTCTACCACCAAGTCTCCATATCTTCCTTCCTCTGTCCAGATGACACACCAAGTACCTTCCTAGCTGTCTGCCTCACTATTTCTGCAGTGGTTGCCCAGCCATCTGCTAACTCTTCACTACCACCCCAGTGCTTGTCTTAACTCCTGCCTGAACGCCACACAACAGTCTTCTTTCTTCAACTTCCACCATTTGATCATTGGCTCTGCCTTCACTCGCTTCCTCATCTTGGTCTCCAAAGTCATCCTACAGACCACCATCTGATGCTGCCTAGCTATATTCTCCCCTGTCACCACCTTGCAGTCGCCGATCCCTTTCAGATCACATCTTCTACATAAGATATAGTCCACCTGTGTGCACTTTCCTCCACTCTTGTACGTCACCCTGTGTTCCTCCCTCTTCTTGAAATACATATTCACCACAGCCATTTCCATCCTTTTTGCAAAACCTAACACCCTCTTTCCTTCCATGTTTTTCGCCTTGGCACCATACCTACCCATCACCTCCTCATCACCTCTGTTCCCTTCACCAACATGCCCATTGAAGTCTGCTGCAATCACTACACTCTCCTCCTTGGGTACCCCCTCCACCACTTCATCCAACTCACTTCAGAATTATTTTTTTCTCTTCCATCTCACACCCAACTTGTGGGGCATATGTACTGATAACATTCAGCAATACACCTTTGATTTCCAGCTTCATACTCATCACTCTGTCTGACACTCTCTTCACCTCCAGCACACTCTTGACATACTCTTCCTTCAGAATTACCCCTACCCCATTTCTCCTCCCATTTGCACCATGGTAGAAGAGTTTGAACCCACCTCCGATACTCCTGGTCTTATTCCCCTTCCACCTGGTCCCTTGCACACACAGTATGCCTACCTTTCTTCTTTCCATCATATCAGCAAGCTCTCTCCCTTTACCAGTCATAGTGCCAAGAGTCAAGTTTCCGACTCTCACCTCCACATGCCTACCCTTCCACCTCTCCTGCTGCCTCTGGACATGCCTTCCCCCTCTCCTTCTCTTTTGCCCAACAGTAGCATAGTTTCCACCGACACCCTGCTGGCCAACAGTACAGGCGGCAGTTGTTGGTAACCTGGGCCTCGACCGATCCGGTATGGAAATCTGACTTATGAGCCGCATATTTGATTTGCCAAAACATTTTACACCGGATGCCCTTCCTGACGCAACCCTCCCCATTTATCCGGGCTTGGGACCAGCACTAAGAATGCACTGGCTTGTGCATCTTCAGTGGCTGAGATATATCCATCCATCCATCCATTATCCAAGCCACTTATCCCAATCAGGGTCATGGGATGCTGGAGCCTATCCCAGCAGTCATTGGGTGGCAGGTGGTGAGACATCCTGGACACACACACACACACACACACACACACACACACACACACACATATACACACACACACACTTTTTTACATTGTTTTGCATTTTTATTTTACATATATATGTAAAGATCAATATAATAATATTAATAATATATTAATACAACAATATTAATATTAATATTTCACTCCACATTTGTTGAGCACTTTCATCATCACCATTGACATTTTCCAAAAAAAAGCTATATATATATACATATATATATATATATATATATATATAGTTTGTTTTTCTTCAGTACCTATTGTTCACTTCAATGCTGCAATGTTGCATGTGAATGATTTTAGCTTACTTTACCTTTTTTTAATTAATTGCGTTGTAAGTTAAATTTGTGTAATGCTGAACTGTACAATGTGCAATTGCACTATTGTTATCCACTGTTTTATTTAAAAAAAATGCTGCTTGTTTGTTTATTGAATCATTGCAAACCATGGCTATTTATAAAAACAAAAAAAAAATATACACACACACACACACACACTCTGCATTGGCTGGCCACGGCTTTGACAGAGAAGCACGTAAGTCTTCTAACCTATATGCAAATCTATAAATGTTAATGCTTTTCTCTTCATGTTTGTGTGTATATAAGCAGGCATGCATATGTGAATGCACAGGGTAACACTTGAGCGTGGCTTGTATGACTAATGGGTCCAGTCATTAAAGTGCATATCGATTGTATTTATCCCACTTTCTCCCTGACAAAAAACTTAGCCATGAGAGCCAGAAGTCTGACATTTATCAATTTTTTTAGGCAAATTGGGAGGTTTAAGCTTTGGTTTAAGTCTTGCATTTGGTAAAGTCAAAAGGCATCATCATGAATTTGGTTTATTTTACACCTGGTGACACAACCAATCTCATTCTCTGCTAATGAATAGATTGAAACCTCTCCGCGATATTTTACTACTTTTATGACTGAAATCAATGTGCGTAGACAATCGCAATCCAGTTCTCAACATATATTTTGCTACTCAGCGATGGGCTCGAGTTTCATGAAGCTGGGTAAAGTCTCCTGTGTAAGTGCAGGATGCTGGCACACATTGGCATGCCCAGTGTATTGACCGGCACAAAGAGGTTGGATTGGGATGAATACATTATACGCAGGTGGAGCTTGGCTGGGCCTCGATTTGCCCAATCAAACCAGCTCCTCTCACACACTTTAAATGCACTGTGGCACAACGTATTGTCATTTTCCTGATGGATGAAGAGGGATGCCCATCACAACAGCCCCGCCAGCAAAATGTCATGCAAGAAGAAACTGATTTGTTTTCTTGTGATGAGCGGAGTTGCGGCAATCCAAAATGTCCTGAAGAGGTACAGCATTTGTCTGCATTCATCCTCAGTTAACTTGGATGTAAAACCCCAGCGGCGTTAAATTCTTTCCCTGTGCCACTGCATTCTTCCAATTATATATGCCATTCCTACAGATTTTGACAAAACAAAATGTATGTAATTTGAAGCAGCAAGAAGATGGGCTGATTTCAATTACACATTATTTTCATTGTTCTGATGTGGGTACAATAACTTATAGCAGTGTTTTCCAACCTTACTTATGTTGCAGCACAATTTTAAGAATGAAAAAATCTGGGGTGTCCGTGTGGCGTGGTCGTCTATTCCGTTGCCTACCAACTTGGGGATCGCTGGTTCAAATCCCTGTGTTACTTCCGGCTTGGTTGGGCGTCCCTACAGACACAATTGGCTGTGTCTGTGGGTGGGAAGCCGAATGTGGGTATGTGTCCTGGTCACTGCACTAGCGCCTCCTCTGGTCAGTCGCAGCGCCTGTTTGGGGGGAGGGGGAGCTGGGGAGAACAGCATGATCCTCCCACACACTACGTCCCCCTGGCGAAACTCCTCACTGTCAGGTGAAAAGCGGCTGGGAACTCTACATGTATCGAAGGAGGAATATAACCCCCCCCCCCGGATCGGCAGAGGGGGTGGAGCAGAGGTTGGGATGGCTCGGAAGAGTGGGGTAATTGGTCGGATACAATTGGGGAGAAAAGGGAGGGGGGAGGAATGGAAGAAAAAAATCGCACAGCTCACTGTTATGGCCCTGAACTGTAATACATTGAATTTAATTAGTTTTATTATGGGTTGTATGGTAATAATTGGTTCGTCAGGCCCATTCCTACAGGATAAGTAAATGTGGCAAACAGTCTCCTGCAGACCACATTAATTTAAAGCAGTGGGTGGAGGGATGATGGAAAACACTGATCAAAACGACAAGTTTTACTGGCACAATAATATCTATAATTGCGCACAAAACACCAAAGATAGTCGGGATATGTGTCATCAGTGCACTTCCGCCAAACAATAAACACGGCATCTAGTCCTTGTTTGAATTACGATGCTTGTGTCCTTGTTGTTCTTTTGGAAACAATATATACTTCATTTTTATTTTATAAATAAAAAAACCCCAGTAAATTAATAGAAAAAAATAATTAATTTACTATTCTGAAACTGCAACACAACAAGTAATTTCCATCAATAAAAATATGAGCTCTTTTTTTATACAAAAAATATTTTAAATGTAATTAATTGTTTTCCACAATCTGGTCAGCTCTAACAGCATATTACTGTGGACAAAACACCGATGAGGTTGGCAATGTCCACAATAGTCTAGACTTGGAGACACCCCGTTGGATGATTCACATTGTCAAGTGAAGTGGACTTTTCTGTCCATCATGAAGAGTGGAAACTGTGATTTAAAACGAATACGCCAGCCACATATCAACCTTATTTCATAACGTATGTAGTTGGTTGTTGCTATTGGTTTAATAATGTATTTCCATGGGGTGAAATGCCTACGCCAATATCCATTAAAACACATTAGGACACGTGTTCCCGTGCTTAGGCTGCTGCACAGAAACACCGCACTGCACTCGCGCTTAGATGTGGTTTGAGGTGGTTGAGGCGTAAGCTCAATTTCAAGCCAAAATGGACACCAAAATTGCACTGTGCCAGTGGCGCTGTGTCAACACACCCCCAACTGCGCCACCACACGCGTCTCGGCGCAGGCAAGTTCCATTTGAGCCATGAAATTACCAAACAGATGCAGGTGGTGAAAATTCCCCATGCGCCATGGGGAAACTATTGACCTGGAGCCCAATGTCTTTCTGATTTGGCTGTGCATTTTTTATTCTATTGTTTGGAGGAGGTGGTGGAGGCAAAAATACTTGGTTGCTGAAGCACCCACAGGGTTGATACCAAAGTAGCAAAATTGTCAGAGTTGTTTTTCCGGAGTTAATCAAAACTGTTAGATATAGACTTGAATTGACACTGTGAAAATATGATGTCACACTAAAGGAATCAATTCCGTAAGGGAGGCGGTGTCGTTGAGAAATGTTGGAGGTTTAACTCCTAGAGGTGTGAAATCACACCCCGTTTACGCATGTGCATTGTAATTGATGTTCTGTTAGGGTTTTGTCTTTGGGGGAAATAGATAAGGTGGAACCGGTGTTTCATCTTTGTTGCAGTAATTTGGGAAAGTTAAAAAAAATGGCTTCATCAAAGGCAAGCAGTCTTTGGAGAATAATAATAATAATAAAAACTTTTGGCAAATTGTGCAAATCAGAATATTATTAATAGTGTTACCAACTCTTTGGGTTGAAAGCTTTATGTAGAAATTAAATATTCAATTCAACAATGGAAACAATATAAATGTGTTGTATGCTTCTCCCATAGAGGCAAAAGTGTGTAAATGGACTGCATTTATAAAGCACTTTACAATGTATGCCTCACATTCACCCATTCACGCACATTCATACACTGATGGCGGAGGCTGGCATGCAAGTGACCAACCTGCTTATCAGGACCTGTTAGGGGTTCCACGTCTTGCTCAAGGACACTTCGGCACACTCTCCGGAGTAGCCGGGGATCAAACCAGCGACCTTCCGATTACTAGACGAACTGCTCTACCTCTTGAGCCATGCAGCCCAGCCGTGTCTGTTTTGTACCCATGTCTGTGAGGTAGCACATGCTTGCTCATGATAATCCCGTATTTTTTGCTTACATTCATTTGCTAATACATCTGCATATTGCTTGTGTACATGTATTTGTGAAAATGTGTGTGGTGTCATGTATAGGAGTAGACTAAAACCCTAATCTTTATGCAAGAAAACAGTGTGTGCACTGACACGTCTTTATGGATGTTAAAAGCACAACAGTTTGAAAATGAACCATCTGCTGCGTCTACATGTTGTCTTACTTTGACACCAGAAAGTCACCAAGGTCATCCATCGGATAAAATAAGAGACAAATAGTTTTCACTGACACAGGACATATGGACATACACACACACACACACAGGACATGTGTGTGTGTGTGTGTGTGTGTGTGTGTGTGTGTGTGTGTGTGTGTGTGTGTGTGTGTGTGTGTGTGTGTGTGTGTGTGTGTGTGTGTGTGTGTGTATACAGACAGATATGGCATATACACTGATTAGCCAAAACATTAAAACCAATGACAGGTTAGTGAATAACATTGATTTCCTCATTACAGTGACACCTGTTAAGGGGTGAGGTATATTAGCCAGCAAGTGAAGTTGATGTGTTGGAAGCAGGAAAAATGGGCAAGCGTAAGAATCTGAGCAACTTTGACAAGGGCCAAATTGTGATGGTTAGATGACTGGGTCAGAGCATCTCCAAAATGGCAGTTCTTGTGGGGTGTTCCCAGTATGCAGTGGTCAGTACCTACTAAAATTGCCCAAAGAAAGGACAACCGGTGAACCAGCGACAGGGTAATGGGCACCCAAGGCTCATTGATGAGCGTGGGGAGTGAAGGCTAGCCAATCCCACAGAAGAGCTGTAGTAGCTCAAATTGCTGAAAAAGTTAATGCTGGCTAAGATAGATATAGGTGTCAGAACACATATTCCATCACAGCTTGCTGCAAAAGGGGTTGCATAGCTGCACCCCGGTAAGAGTGTCTGTGATGACCTCTGTCCACCGCCAAACGCACCCACAATGGGCATGCGAGCATCAGAACTGAACCACGGAGCAATGGAAGAAGGTGGCCCGATCTGATGAATCACATTTTTCTTTTACATCATACGTAGTTTCATGATATAGCTGTTTCCTTAAACTTATTAAATGATTGTTTTACTGAGGGATGATTCAAATTATAAGAATTGAATGGCACATTTTCAAACACAATCAGCTCTATACTACTGTGCAACACAAATACCCTGCTACATTGCATATGCCCACATAAAAAAAAAAAAAAATCACAATGTGACAGCAATCACCCAAAGTGGACTACCAAACCAGGGTTAAGGTGGTACGCGAGTGCAGGTTCTGTGTCGTCTGGGGTGGAACACTGACTGAGTAATGGCTGTTTTGTTGCTGCGGCTGCAATCACTTGTGATGAACTTTTGATACCAGAACACCCGTCTGTCCAAGTAAATAACCCACAGCTGAAATTCAAAGCGGTTGTTTTGATGGACAAAAGGCAATCATAATTGTTGACTGTATGGGCCCCATTTTCTTGCAGGGGTACAGTGCGAAATTCAGCTTTGTGCTGGCGAAATGGTGTTTGCCTGAGGCACAGTCATGTGTTCTGTATCTGCTGCACGTGTTGACATTTTGGTTCGCCACCATGTGCTGAAGTGGGTGGAGAGGCTTGTTTGGAGGTGTGTCATTATCAAATTGCACTGTAATTTTGGTATCGCGAATGACCATGCTGTATGCTGCCCACCACTCGCCTGCTTGGACCGCTCAATTTTTGCTGGCACACCTAAATAGACCTCCATATTTCCATATGAGGCATGTCTGTACATCTTAACAAACTAAATTAATAATTTAGAATCAAGACAACACTTACCTACATGTGCTAACTGAAAGAAGGCAGACTCATTCAGTACTCCTCAGAGAGAAGACATAAGTGGAATGAAAGTCATATCTTATAAGATAGTTCTACCATGAAAACTCATACTTTGAAGATTGTGTCCTATTGTTTCTGATTTATTGGGAATATATGATGACACAATGTAGACAAAGGTACAGAGAGAGTGTGCTATGAACTCTGTAGCACATCTATAGACCTAACAGAAGAGTACAGACAAAAGCTGCAATTCTCATAACAAGTTCTGCACGAAGTCTGCAGAATGGCTGCAGATGACATCTAAAGCAGCCCAACAGGTCCTGCACACTTCCTATGACAATAAAAGTGACAGCTATACTTGCCTTTCTTGCTAAAGGGTTATTTTAACACACCATGGCCATGTTGATGTGATAGGTGACGTGGGAAAAAAGTCTTTCCCACATTACCCGAACCACAGCTAAAATCTAAGATTTGTTTTTTTTTTTTTTTTGGAAAACTGGATTTTCTGGGGTTCTTGGTGTCATAGATTACATTCATGCAGTTACCTTCTACTCAACCTCACACCTATGTCAATTGAAAGGGGGTCCAATCAATGCCAACCTCAATCCCCCAAGGCCTTACACATTTTGAGTGGTAATTGTGGATTAGCCACAGCTGTAAAAGTGAGAGGCTGGCTGGTAAATGTCCCCCTCCTGTCGTTATTTTGCTTCACGAAACATTATAGAGTATATGTTTGGCTCTCCTAATATCATTGAACCATTTCATACATTAGGCAACAGTTCTCGTAGGACCAAAATAACAATTTTAGATATGTGTTATCCCATTGAAAGCTAACGTTGCATCATTTCCCCTTCGTGCCCTAATGCCATGCCATATATTCACTCCTGGTGATTCTGTACTTCAAAGACATCAGTTTCTTCTCGATAAGAAATATTTCCTCTGTGAGGAATGCACTGCAATGGATAGATAGGTATAGCTGTTAGATACATTTCTAATGGGGACACAAATATTTTAGAGATAAATTAGGTACTCATTGTGTCATCTGTAATGATGAAGGAAGACAAGGAGATTTTGTGGTGGAATGAGGAGGTACAGGAAACTTTACGGAGGAAAAGGTTGGCAAAGAAGTGGGATATAGAGATTAAAAAAACAGACTGGAGTACAAGGAGATGTATTGTAAGGCAAAGAGAGAGAAGGCAAAGGTAAAGGAAAAGATGTATGGAGAGTTGTATGAGAGGTTGGACATTAAGGAAGGAGAAAAGGACTTGTACTGATTGGCTAGACAGAGGGAGTGAGCTGGCAAGGATGCACAGCAGGTTCGATTGATGAAGGATAGATGGTAATGTGCTGACAAGTGAGAAGAGTATGTTGATAAGTTGGAAGGAGTACTTTGAGGTGCTGATGAATGAAGAAAATGAGAGCGAGAGAGAGAAGGTTGGATAATGTCAGGATAGTAAATCAGGAAGTGTGGTGGATTAGCAAGGGTGAAGTAAGGGCAGCTGTGAAGAGAACGAGGAGTGGAAAACGGTTAGTACAGATGACATACAAATGGAGGCATGGAGATGTTTAGGAGAGATGGCAGTGGATATTTAACTAAATTGTTTAACATGGGGCATGGTGGCCCAGTGGTTAGCACTGTTGTTTCACAGCAGGAAGGTCCTGGGTTCGAACCCCAGGCTGTCCCAGGTCTTTCTGTGTGGAGTTTGCATGTTCTTCCCGTGTCTGTGTGGGTTTCCTCTGGGTGCTCCGGTTTCCTCCCACCTTAAAAAAAAAAAAACAAAAAAAAAAACATGCAAGTTGGGGTTAATACTCCTGTCCGTGTCCCTGAGCAAGAAAACAGACAGAAGAACTGGAGTTGGTCCCCGAGTGCTGAAGCTGCCCACTGCTCCTATACAATAGGATGGGTTAAATGCAGAAGACACATTTCATTGTAACCAAAACAACTGTACAATACAAAAACAAAGTGGCTTTCTTCTTAACACAATCTTGGAAAGTGAGAGGATGCCCGAGGAGTGGAAAAGATGTGTAATGGTATCACTTTTCAAGAATAAGTGTGATTTGCAGAGCTCTTGTAACAACAGAGGTATAAAGTTGATCAATCAAACAATGATTATAAGGGAAAGAATAATAGAAGCTAGGTTAAGAGGAGAGGTATTGATTAGTGAGCAGCACTATGGTTTCATGTCATGAAAGAGCACCACAGATGTGATGTTTGCTTTGATAATGTTGATGGAGAAGTATAGAGAAGGTCAGATGGAGTTACATTGTGACTTTGTGGATTTAGAGAATGCAAATGACAGGGGGCTGAAAGAGGAGGTGTGGTATTGTATGAGGGAGTCATGAGTGGCAGAGAAGTATGTCAGAGTGGTGCAGGATATGTATGAGGACAATGGTGAGGTGTGAGGTAGGAATGACAGATGGATTCAAGGTGGAGGTGGGATTACGTCAAGGATCAGCTCTGAACACTTTCTTTTTTGCAATGGTGATGGACAGTTTGATGGTTGAGATCAGGCAGGAGCCTCTGTGGACTGATGTTTGCGGATGACATTGTGATCTGTAGTGAGAATAGAGAGCAGTTTGTGTAGAGCCTGGAGAGGTGGAGGTATGCACTGGAGAGAAGAGGAATGAAAATCAGTAGATGCAGGATGGAATATATATGCATGAATAAGATGGAGGACAGCAAAATTGTGATGATGCAAAGAGTAGAGGTGATGAAAGTGGTTGAGTTTAAATACTTGGGGTCAACTGTTCAAAGTAACACGGAGCATGGAAGAGAGGGGAAGAAGACGGTGCAGACAGGGTGGAATGGGTGGAGAAAAGTGTCAGGAGTGATTTGCTACAGTAGAGTACCAGCAAGAGTTAAAGGGAAGGAAGAGATGGAAACGGGTGATCTGCTGTGGCAACTGTAGGTAGACAATTGGTATACCCTAGACCAGAGTTTCCCAACCCAGTCCTGAAGGACCCCCTATCCTGCAGATTTCCATTGTAACCCTGCATAGGTAGCCCTGCTTGTACTTACTCAACCAATCATCTCACAGCACTTAATTATGCAAGGTGTGCAACGTCTGATATAATTCATTGCTGATTGGTTGAATAACTACAAACAGGTACCTATTCAGGGTTGCAAAGAAAATTTGCAGGATAGGGGTTCCTTGAGGATTTGGTTGGGAAACACTGCCCTAGACGAACCGTATACCCCGGAAGTCGGAAGTTGTTACGAAGCAATTCTATTGGTCGTCTAGGGTATACCGATCATCTACCTACAGCAACCCTCTAAAGGGAGCAGCTGGAAGAAGCAGTAGAAGAAGAAGAAGAAGATTAGCAAAAAAAAAAAGCTTTTTTGTCTCTATTATAACATTACGTTCAACATTATTGACAGGTTTTCTGGCACACCACAGGAGATAAGGGATCCTCACAAATAGGTGCTGGAATGCAGGCAGTCCAATACTGAGAGGTGCGTGCAAATCAAGCATTGGTAATTTTAAAGTAGCATTTTTCCATAACAGGTAATACTGAGAATTTGGCAGTACTTGATTTCAGTATTCACAAAAGCACTTATTTTAAATATAATGATTCCATTGCTTATGTAGCCTATTGGCAAGAAAACCTACAGTAGGTCCCAGTAACTTTGACATTTTGCCGGAGTGGAGTGCCTATGGAGTAACATCACTTCTGGTGTAAGGTGGCTTGCACTCTGGTCAGCACAATGGTGAGATGGTCAGATTTTGGCTTCAAAAATATAGATTGCCACAATGCCTATTCATAGTTCACTGCGTAGCTCAATATATAAACAATTTATACAAAACCTTAAAAATGTACAATAATTTATCCTGGTGAATATGCCAATTTCTCACTAGTTTAATCAGTTCATGAAGAGAGTACTGAGTTACTAGAGTAAACTGCATTTCTTGTGAAGTAATTTTTTGCTCTTTGGTACCAGAATAGTAATGAGTGAAAGGGAGAATTCACTTTACAGAGACAAACAATATCTGGTCTGTGCTCCACAAGAAACCAGCAGGTTAAGTCATCCATCTATGATTGATTTGTATTTTGTTGACATACAACCTTGTTAATGAAGAATCTATGGCAGAATGTTTTAGCAGGTCAGCATTTTCAGGTATAAAGAAGAAAGACACTTGGCTGATTGGGAGTGGTAATTGTAAAGAGAGAGAGAGAGAGAGAGGGCCCACATTTTAAAGTTTAAAATCGATATTTCTTTAATAGGAAGGACTATGACTTCACATAATATGCATGCCATGGGTGTATATTAGATATGGAATTTGTTCTTTGTAGGCTTTATTGAGATTGAAGGGAGAATGATTAAGAATTAAGAAATGTGGATGAGAGGGCTCTTGTAAAAGAAAGGTAAAGAAAGGAATGTAGCAGAATGATTGATTGATAGATAGATAGAAGGTAGGGAGACAGACAGAAACTCAGCATATCAGGGTTGATTCAGACATCGAAAAAATGCAGCAGCTTCACACACACATAACTCAAATGGTTGAGATTAAATTTTGCTCCATCCCTGTACCGTCGCATTCCTCAACCACTTTCTGGAGAGTAACAGTTCTGACAAAAGCAGAACCGATACAAGGCTTGTAAGAGATGTGTTAAATTAAGTAACAGATGATAATGATAATAATAATAATAATAATAATAATAAAAAGTGCAGTAGAAAGACAGGCTGATTCCAAACAATAAAAGAGGCTGATGGGTCATAATAATCTAATGACAACTCAGTAGGTAAGAACTCTGGCTTTCCTGCTGGAGATCGGGGATTCAAACCCCAGTTGGGATGAGTCTCCAGTAAGTGTCCGTGGCTTAGACTACTAATGCTACACAAGTCAACAACCTCAGACATGAATTAGAGTAACAAGAATAGAGTCTTACCGGCTTGGACACCGCCTGGGTTAACAAGGTCCGCGTCAGGTGTTGGGGAACCAGGACAACCTGATGAGAAATGGGCTTCTGGAGCTTTGTTAAAATAATGAGTTAGAGAGTTAAGTGGTGAAGAGGACAGTGGAGAAGAAGGGGGGGGGTGAACACAGAACACTTACAGAACACAGAAGTTGCTGACCAAGCATCACGTCTCCACTTTCATTTACTGGAATTAATAACAATAGTATTAGTCTCCATAAACCACTTAATGATTTAAACCAGACCTTTATTCAATAACTATCAACACTGATTCATGACTAACGAGGATCATGGATTTACCAGGGTCAGATACAGTTCATTTCCTCAGGTCTGCATCACCAATCACTGTTTGATTTCTGATACGCTGATATGAAACAACAAGTAATACAGACAGTCTTTCTGGGTTATAAATGGAACTTCCATACTGAGCTCGGGACAGTGTCATTACCATCACCATCTACAGAACAGCCATTATTTTTACTTTTTTGTCATATCATTTCCAAGGACAAGTAAGCCATCTCCCCACACCCACGACCATTACCACACACACACACACACACACACACACACACACACACACACACACACACACACACACACAAATACGTCCAGAATTTCTACTCTCTCCAACACCATTGCAGAATTATAGAGCTGCCCCCACTCATTGGAATGTATCAGATGAACGTTTCCATACCATCAAATTACATTTAGACCACAAACTGCACCAGTTCACCTTAATTGATTATAGAATAACCTATAAGCCAGTATTTTAAACTTGACCCTGAGAGCCCTGCTCTGTCTTCTGCTTGAGTTCAATATTGCTAAATGTGGACTGGGAGGACAGAGGAAATGAGAGCTCCAGTGACTTATCGTCTGACTGTCTCTCCTGACTGCATCTGGTGCAGTAAATCAGAGGGCAGGTTACTGAAGGCAGCTCTACACTTGTGGAGAATCGGGCCGATTCTCACATTGGGCTTTCCTCACCGACTGAAGCCATTGGGGGCCAATTGTCATGGAGCAGATTATCCTCCAGTGTGAAAGGGCTCAAGACTCAAGATTATGTCATCTGGAATCGGAGACCGGCTCTGGCAACAGCCAACGAGATTGAAGCTTTAGACATAAACAGAATGGGTAGCACATGCAGTCACTTTATCAACAATACATTCTGCAGGGAATATGTAGAGTACACAATCTTTGTGACGCTATATCTCAAGCCATGTCTCTTTCAATGTATGACGTCTTGACTTTTGTTTTTGTTAAGTTTGAATCAGTGACAGCTATCAAAACTATTCTAAAAAACTGTTTGTGTTCTGTTTTATGTTTATTTACTTGTACTTTGACTGGCACTTTAATAAGAGCGCTATTGTTAGTCTGCCAGTCATCACGCTCCCTTCTTTCTTTATTGATATTTTCCACTGTACAGTACATAAAACAGAAACCCATATAAAAAAAAAAACTAAAAAAAACAGCAAAAAAACCCCCCAAAACTACTACTGTATCATACTACTACTACTACTACGACTTTCGGCTGCTCTCATTAGGAGTCGCCACAGCGGATCATCTACTTCCATTTCTTCCTGTCTTCTGCATTGTCCTCTGGCACACCAGCCACCTGCATGTCCTCTCTCACCACGTCCATAAGCCTCCTCTTTGGCCTTCCTCTTTTCCTCTCCCCTGGCAGCTCCATATTCAGCATCATTCTCCCAATATACCCAGCATCTCTCCTCCACACATGTCCAGACATCTTAATGTTGCCTTTCTTGCCTTATAGTATATCATACCATATATGTGTGTGTGTGTGTGTGTGTGTGTGTGTGTGTGTGTATACATATATATATATATATATATATGTGTATGTATATGTACATATGTGTGTGTATATATTTATATATGTACGTATATATATATGTGTGTGTGTGTGTGTGTGTGTATGTGTATCAAATCCAGTGAGTCAGGTAGGTATATATACATATATACAAACCCCAATTCCAGTGAAGTTGGGACGTTGTGTAAAACATGAATAAAAACAGAATACAATGATTTGCAAATCCTTTTCGACCTATATTCAGTTGAATACACTACAAAGACAAGATATTTAATGTTCAAACTGATAAACTCTATTGTTTTAATGCAAATATTCACTCATTTTGAATTTGATGCCTACAACACCTTCCAAAGAAGCTGGGACAGGGGCAACAAAAGACTGGGAAAGTTGAGGAACGCTCAAAAAAACCCTATTTGGACATTCCACAGGTGAACAGGTTAATTGGAAATAGGTGTGTGTCATGATTGGGTGTAAAAGGAGCATCCCCGAAAGGTTCAGTCGTTCACAAGCAAGGATGGGGCAAGGTTCACCACTTTGTGAACAACTGCGTGAGCAAATAGTCCAACAGTTTAAGAACAGTGTTTCTCAATGTACAATTGCAAGGAATTTAGGGATTTCATCATCTACAGTCCATAATATCATCAAAAGATTCAGAGAATCCCGAGAAATCTCTGCACGTAAGCGGCAAGGCCAAAAACCAACATCGAATGCCTGTGACCTTCGACCCCCTCAGGCGGCACTGCATTAAAAACTGACATCATTCTGTAAAGGATTATTACCATGTGGGCTCAGGAACACTTCGGAAAACCATCGTCAGTTAACACAGTTCGTCGCTACATCGACAAGTGCAATTTAAAACTCCACCATGCAAAGCGAAAGCCATATATCAACAACACCCAGAAACACCGCCGGCTTCTCTGGGCCCGAGCTCATCAGAGATGGACTGACGCAAAGTGGAAAAGTCTGCTGTGGTGTGACGAGTCCACATTTCAGATTGTTTTTGGAAATCATGGACGTCGTGTCCTCCGGGCTAAAGAGGAAAAGGACCATCCAGATTGTTATCAGCGCCAAGTTCAAAAGCCAGCATCTGTGATGGTATGGAGGTGTGTTAGTGCCCATGGCATCATGGGTAACTTGCACATCTGTGAAGGCACCATTAATGCTGAAAGGTACATAAAGGTTTTGGAGCAACATATGCTGCCATCCAAGTGACGTCTTTTTCAGGGACGTCCCTGCTTATTTAAGCAAGACAATGCCAAGCCACATTCTGCACGTGTTACAACAGCGTGGCTTCGTAGTAAAAGAGTACAGGTACTAGACTGGCCTGCCTGCAGTCCAGACCTGTCTCCCATTGAAAATGTGTGATGCATTGTGAAGCGCAAAATACGACAATGGAGACCCTGGACTGTTGAGCAACTGAAGTCGTCCATCAAGCAAGAATGGGAAAGAATTCCACCTACAAAGCTTCAACAATTATTGTCCTCAAGTTCCCAAATGCTTATTAAGTGTTGTTAAAAGGAAAGGTGATGTAACACAGTGGTGAACATGCCCCTGTCCCAGCTTTTTTGGAACGTGTTGCAGGCATCAAATTCAAAATGAGTGAATATTTGCAAAAAAACAATAAAGTTTATCAGTTTGAACATTAAATATCTTGTCTTTGTAGTGTATTCAATTGAATATAGGTTGAAAAGGATTTGCAAATCATTGTATTCTGTTTTTATTTACGTTTTACACAACATCCCAACTTAATTGGAATTGAGGTTTGTATGTATATGTGTGTATATATATATATACACATACACACACACACACATATCAAAACGAAGGACAAAAAAAGAAACATACCTAAGGAAAATATTTAATTACATACTGCTGCATCACTAGCACAACACATCTTAGCACTCAATGAGAGAGGGGGACAGCACACTATGTGTTTTGTTGCTGGTCAGTTTCAGCGTCCTACTGAGGAAGGTGATCCAGAAATGGCTGTTGTATATCAGAAAATTTATTAGATTGGCCATCATGTCATATCAAACTTTCTCCATATGTAATATACCAGTGAGCTCAGTTAAACAGGTCTTAAACCGAGGCACAGTATCGGACTTCCAGAGACTTAAAATTACTTTCTTTGTGATCACCATTCCATACATAGTATTTTGCATGCAGACAGAGTGGTTTAGTATGGAAAGAGAAAACCCAAATAGTGCAATCTCTGGATCAGGTTCATACACACAGCCATACATGTCAGAGAACCACTTGAGTATGTCACAGCAAAAATGCTACAGTTTTGGGCACATCCAGAAAAGGTGGGTCAGAGAGCCTTCTGCAGATTTACATCAATCACACAGAGAGGAAATGGTAGGATGGATTCAATTTAGTTGCAATTTAGTTTTTGAATAATGAAGCCTGTGCATCACCTTGAATTGGATTAATTGATACCTAGCATTAGTAGAACAAGATTGGATCCTATTAAGGCCCTCTTCCCAAACACCATCCCCAATCTGTAAACCCAGTTCCTCCTTCCGGGCATTTTTCAGAGAGTGTGTGGCATAATTAACTTGTTGAACTTCCTTTCTGAGCTGATGTGCTTTGAGGTGAGACTTAAAGAATTGGGCTAGTGAGTCTTCAAGTGTGAAACTGTCATTCCCTGTCGCCTAGTGAGAATAGGATATCATTCTGGCAGTATGGTGGTTTTAGGAGAGAAGTGTTGAGTGTTGGAGACAGTCAACGCTCTTTGAGTTGATAAGAAAATAATGATAAATAAATGAATTTTCAGTGTACCATCTAATGTTTCACAATATTGGAGGGTATATGCAGGTACATGGAGTATACCTACAATTTTCTGTCATTTTACAGTATAATACCCTATCAGCAAATCAGAATCAGAATATTTTATTCATCCCTGTGGGGAAATTGTGTGTTTGTTTTTTTTAAAGCCATTGAAAAAATAGTATAGGAGAGTATACCCACTTTCTCCTTGGTGAGCAAAGTTGAATCAGTTCATCTGGACACAATGTTTATTGAGAGAAATGTTTCATCACTCATCTAAGTGACATAGTCAGTCTAAACTGACTGCAGGTATCACCACCCTTATAAACAATACAGTGGCATAATGACCGAAAACAACATTCAGTTTCATATGCAAATATGGATATGACAATTTACTCGAGTTACAATGGCATGTGTACTATTCACAGAGAATTTGGGAATGTTTGCAATCACAGCATTGTAAGATGGTGACAGAGTTACTCTTAGCCCCCCGGTTCAGGGATGGTCATTCCCTCTTCACATAGATGGCCTCTTTGACTCCCTGTTCAAACCAACGTTCCTCCCTATCAAGGATGTGCACATCCTCATCCTTGAAAGAGTGGCTACTGGCTGGTAGATGGGTGTAGACTGTGGACTCCTGGCCTGACATGTTAGCTCTCCTGTGTTGTGCCATCCTCTTGGCCAGCATCTGTTTAGTTTCCCCGATGTACAAGTCATGGCAATCCTCCTAGCACTTAACAGCATACACTATATTCTTTATTTGTGCCGGGGGACCTGATCCTTGGGGTGGGCCAACTTCTGGCGCAGTTTGTTTTGGGGGTTCTCCTTGGTTATCTATCCATCTAGGTTGTGGTATGCCTACCTCCTCAACAATCACTGGATAAAGCAGATGATTATGACGTGGTACATTATTGAGGGAACTATTCTGCTGAGTGGAGTTCATCTCCAAGTGCTGTTGTAATTCCAAATAATGACCCAGAGAGTAATTCCTAAATGTAAAAAGTAATTGAGTCTCCTGAAGAGCGAGCAGCTGAACAGTTCCTGCTTGAGCACGGCCTTTTTTCACCAAGTTACATTCTGAAATCACAAACCCAGCATATTCACACCATATGGAGATAAAAATGAAATAGATGACCATAGTATCTCTGTGTTAATCCATTTCAAACATGTACCTCATTTTTGTAGAACTGTGCAGTTTTTCTAAGTAATACAATACCATTTCACATGGTACATAGACATTAAATTAAACCATAACTCCTACAGTGCCATGGCAAAGTCAGTCAATAAGTTCTACACAGTATGTTGATCAGCCTTGGTGTAGCATCATGCAAGTGATAAATGCTCTGTGGTAGCAAAACTTGAATTGAAGACATCTCAAGAAGGTTAAAAAGTAGCTTCTCTTTTTTTCCAGGAAGACCTTAGCCATAAAAACATGTCAATGAGTTACGTGCTACGTACAAGAGGTGCTTCACTGCCCTTGACCACTGACAGCAAAAAAAAAGTCACTAAATATGGGCTCCTTCTTATCTTTAATAAATGTTTACTCGGAATAGTATGTTCTTTTACACACATGTTCTTTTTGATATATTTCAATAGATTTAATGGTTAAATACATTTAAACACATTTGTTGAGATTTTGTCCTCTTTGTAGGAAAGCTCTAGGTTTGTATATCCCTGTTCACTTGTGTTATGCTGGTTGTCATCCTGTTGATGATGAAGATATTAGTAATGATGAGCACTATGTTAATACTTTCATTATCATAATTATTCTTACATATGATTAAAAGCAAATGCTTTTACCTAAACAAAATTTACCATATCGTATCAATGCAGCAGCGTCAGGGTATTCATCAACATCATTATCAACATCTTTATCAATATTACCATCATAATCATTCATCAAATTATCGACAACTACAACAGATGTAATATAGAGGAGACTTCACTTTGTAATGACAAATTCATATCCCCGCTGAGAGAATTCCATTTTACTGTGCTGTTGTGGGTCCAAATATTACCCTTCATTTTCCAGTATCACCACTTACAGAAATATCAAGTCATCCTGTATGTAATCCGAGAGTGGATGAGACTAGGGAGTACCACCTGTTGATTACTGAGAGCAGGGGGTCAGAGAGGGTGGTGGACTCTTCACCATCATCTACTATGAAATCAGAACTTTAAACAGAGCTGGTACAGGAGAGGAGTCAATTCACAACATTTACAGTATTAGGATGAGTGAGAGAGAGAGAGAGAGAGAGAGAGAGAGAGAGAGAGAGAGAGAGAGAGAGAGAGAGAGAGGAGAGAGAGAGAGAGAGAAGAGAGAGAGAGAGAGAGAGAGAGAGAGAGAGAGAGAGAGAGAGAGAGAGAGAGAGAGAGAGAGAGAGAGAGATAATGGGGCTGAGATAAGCATATGTTGAAAAATAGGGGGAGAGGGAGGCAGTGTAAAAAAGAGGAGGGGTTCTGGGACAACGGATGACAGAAAACTGGTTACGGTGAGAATGAAGCTGTCGGTCAAAGTGGTGATTTACAGCTTGTTTAGACAAAGAATGTCATCGTTAAGGGCAGATAGAAGAAGGACATTTTTTTCCATTTTTTTTCAGTTCTTCTCTCCCTACTGTCTCCCTCCTTTCTCTCGTCTTTTTTCCCCACTCTATTTGCATCTCTCCTCGCTGACAGTGGTGTTGAGTTGCATTGAGGTTGCCTAGTTTATTTGTTCACATATGGCTTGTGATTTACTGTTACGGAACCAGTAGCACTCCCCTGAAATTATCTTCTAAGGTGTTTGATCACATCCAGACTGCGGAGGACTTCATGCACATGTGTGTGTGTCTGTGTGTCTGTGTTTGTCTGTGTGTGTGAGGAGGAGAAAGAGACAGGGGGCTGCCCTTGTCACATGGAGGCGGGCGTGAATCCTGCGTCAGGGCTATATTTCAGAGGTTTATGATTTAAAGTGGTTTAAATTTCATATGTTCAGAACATGTGTACATTTCCAAGGACACCACCTTGCTACTTTTTAGAAAGTCACTTTGAATAGTTGGGAGCCTCACTATGGTACAGTTCTTAAATAAAATCTGACCACAGCTTCACAGCATCCTTTAGGTCTTTTGTTGTTTCCACTCACTTTGGAGAGAAAATAAATACACCTCATTGAACAATTTTCACATTTAGTTGACCTATAATATGGAATTGAAATAATCCAATTAGCCATTTCAAAGTGAAAATTGTATTTTAAAAAATATTCTACCATTAAAAATAAACAACTGGAATATCTTGATTTGATAAGTAGGCACCCATTTACTATGGCATCTCTTAAACTATCTCGGGAATAACCAATTTCCCTCAAGATTGCACAATAACCCACTGTCCAACACCTGTGTGCAATTACAACAATTAACATGAGAATGTAAATAAAATCAGCTGTTTACTATGGTCCTTCATTTTGCAAGTGCAGTCCCACACAAAATCAGCAGCCATGGACTCCAAAGACCTCCTGAAAGAAGTTCATGACAAAGTTGTGGAAAGGTACAGATCAGGTAAGGGATATAAAACGTTTTCCAAGGCTTGGAAGACACCCTGGAGCACTGTTAGGTTCATCATTTAGAAGTGGAAAGTGCATTGCACCACCCACAATCTGCCAAAATCAGGTCATCCATCAAAACTAGATGACTGGGAGAGAAGACAAATGGTTAGAAAGACCACCAGGAATTCCATGGCAACCTTAAAAGACTTACTGGGTTTTATGGCCAACAGAGGACAATCAAACAACAGTATCAAATACATTTCACACACCTGGCCTGTACGGAAGAGTGGCAAGAAGAAAAGCATTTCTCAAAAAGGTCCATCTGGAGTCAAGTCAAGTCAAGTCAATTTTATTTGTGTAGCCCATTATCACAAATTACAAATTTACCTCAGTGGGCTTTACAGCAATACAACATCATTTGCTTAGACCCTTGCAACAGATAAGGAACAACTCCCTAAAAAAAAAAAATAGTAAGAAACCTCAGGGAGACTAACAGAGGAGGAATCTATCTCCCTAGATGGACAGGCGTGCAATGGATGATGTGTGTACAGAATACAACATTGAAAAGCAATATCAGAAGTATAAGATGTATGAAGAATAAGATGACGAGGATGCCAGGAAGTGTCCAGATGCCACCGAAACAGTCTAGGACCTGAGCCATGTGACCACCATCACCATGTAGACATGACAGGAGGACAGACTACATATGCACACAGGGGAGACTCACATCACACCATTCACATACATAGGAGGAGGACAGACTACATATGCACACAGGGGAGACTCACATCACACCATTCACATACATGGGAGAAGAGACAAGAATAAAACATTAGTCACACATTGGAGTGAGAGAAGGATATAGCATTGAAACAGGATATTGATTTATAAGATACATTAAAAGAAAATGTGATGAGGAGAATGCCAAGCAGTGTTCCGGCGGTGACCACCATCACCATGGGGACCTCGTAGGAGAACAAACTACACATAACACAGGGGAGACTCACATCAAACCATTCACATACACAGTAGAAGAGAAAGAATAAGACATCATTCATAGAGAGAGAAAATTCATGTGAGATAAGAGAAGAGTTTGCAATAGTCAATAATCTATACTCTATAACCTCGTCAGCAGAACACACGCCTTCACCCAAATCCAGTAGAACACAAGTTAATACAAAGATAGTATATCTATGATTCACTATCTCCATATTCAAATGTGAGGCTGCACCCTAGATGACGAAACTATTTGGTGCTCTACAGTGTCCCTTGGCAAGATTTTCTGTTGTTTGGTGGCACAGCGTAGCTGAGACGGCCGCATAAGTAGAAAAGTGCTTGGTAAATTAATTGAGACAAACGCCTACACGCCATGCAGTACAGGTTGTGAAGTATTCAATTTAAATGCAACTAATTGTAGTTTAAGGCAAAAATATCAGTTTTAAGTTTGTATTTAAAGGACTCAACAGACTCTGATTGTCTGATGGCAGCAGGCAGGTGATTCCACAAGAACAGGGCTTGATGGAAAAAGGCCCTGCCACCAGCTGACTTCTTTTTAAATTTGGGTACACACAGGAGCCCTGTATTTTGAGTGGAGAGCTCAAGATAGAATGTATGGTTTAAAGAGATCAGACAGGTATGATGGGGCAAGCCCATTTAGCATTTTATAAGCAGGATTACCTCGAAGTCTGATCTAACATGGGTAGGAAGCCAATGAAGAGAGGAAATAATTGGAGTAATATGGTGAAATTTTGTAGTTGCAGTTAGGATTCTAGCCGCAGAATTTTGAAGCATCTAAAGACTTTAGTACTAGAATGTGGCAGATCTGAAAACAAAGCATTACAGTAATCAAGTCTGGATGAAACAAATGCATGTATTAGAGTCTCTGCCTAAGCCCTGGGCAGGAAAGACTGAATTTAAGCTATGTTATGTAAGTAAAAAAAGTCAGTCTTGGTGATTTCTTTAGTGTGCTTATCAAAGGAAAGGCTGGGATCAAACATAACACCAAGATTGTTGGCAGCCAGACTTTGTTAAATCACAGAGTTGTTGATTGTTATTATTACTTTATCTAGCAGGGCCAGTGCCCAGTATTTCAGTTTTATCCAAATTTAAAAGCAGGGCATCTAATTTTTCACAGCAGCCAAGCAGTCCTCTAAATTAGTCATTTGAGTAAAATCATCAGCTCTTACAGGCACATACAGCTGAGTATCATACACATAACAATGGACATTTATTCCATGACTGTGTATAATTTGGCTGAGAGGTGAAATATAAAGAAAGAACAGTAGAGGGCCAAGAACTGAGCCCTGAGGTACGCCATATTTAACGTCAAATAATTTTGATGTAATATTATTATAGCAGTAACAGTGTGTTTTTCCAGATAAGTAGGACTTTAGCCAAGATAGAACTAAACCAGAGACACCAACATTATAATTTAATTTGTTTTATAGTGCACAGTGATCAATGTTGTCAAGGGCTGCACTGAGGTCATGTAGTAGAAGCACAGAAGGGGAATCATAGCCCATATCTAGTAAAAGAGCATTCACCGCTCTGGTCAGAGCATTTTCAGTGGAGTGACAAGGCCCTGAAAGCTGATTGAAAAGTTTCATATAGATGGTTTTCTTCTATATGGGTCGAAAGTTGTTGATACACAACCTTCTAGTTTATTAGAAAAGAATGGAAGGTCATATACTTGTTGATAGTTATTAAGAGACCCTGGATTGAGGTGTGGTTTCTTAAGTAGAGGTTTGACCATAGCTGTCTTAAAACTGCTGGGAACAGTGCAGGTAGTAAGTGATAAATTAGCAATGTCTAGCATTGTAGGTCCCAGGAAAGCCCAGAAGTGTTTGAAAAGTTCTGTTGGTGAAGGGTCAAGTAGGCAAGTAGTTGGTTTAGAACAGCGGTCGGGAACCTATGGCTCGCGAGCCATATATGGCTCTTCCGGTGACGGCATATGGCTCCCAGACAATTTTGAGTTGAAAATTAAAAAAAAAAAATCAGTTTGGAACTGATTTTAAAATACTTGTGATATTTCTTAATAATACTGTGTCATTTTAAAGTAAACAATAATTAGTTTTGAAGATACATTTCACGGGTCACTGGTCACCCGTGGGTCGGGTCGGGAACCAATGGCTCGCGAGCATGTCCGGGTCATTGTAAAGGTGAAGAAATCGATTTTATCAGATAGCCAACTAGTTTATCCGCTTCAACCCTTGTAACGGAAAAGATGGCGAAAAGAAAAAAAGACGATGATTACCGTGCATTACAGGCTGCGTGCACAGAGGAATCTGCATTTGTGGAGAGAGCAGGATCTGCGGTATGTCTAATATGCAATGATAAAATTGCATCGATGAAACGGTCAAATAAAGCGGCACTTCGATACGCACCATGCTTCATTTGCATGGAAATCTCCAGCGGGGGACAGCAGCAAAAGGGCATGCGAGGAGCTACCGCGGAGAGTGCAGACGAGTCAGCAGCAACTACGTGTGTGGACCAAGCAAGGTGACGGGAATTCCGCTAGCTTTGCGGGTGCTTTGGCAATAGTAAGGAATGGAAAGTCATTCACAGATGGCGAGTATGCCAACACATTCATACTTGATGTGACCAATGAACTGTTTGATGACTTCCCAAATAAAGTCAAGATAATCAAACGAATAAAAGACATGCCCCTGTCAGCAAGAACTGTGCACGATCGTAGCATCATGATGGCAAATCAAGTTGAGGAAACACAAAGTAAGGACATAAACGCCGGGACATACTTTTCTCTCGCGTTAGATGAGTCAACAGACGTTAGCCATCTATCTCAGTGCAGTATAATTGCCAGGTATGCTGCAGGTGACACACTGCGTGAGGAAAGCTTGGCTGTTTTGCCAATGAAAGGGACAACAAGAGGAGAGGATTTATTCACGTCTTTCATGGAGTTTGCTAAAGAAAAAAACTACCGATGGATAAACTTATTTCTGTCTGTACTGACGGTGCACCCTGTATGTTTGGGAAGAACAAAGGATTTGTAGCGCTTCTCCGTGAACATGAAAAGAGAGCCATCCTAAGTTTTCGTTGCATCCTGCACCAGGAGGCGCTTTGCGCTCAGACGTGTGGCCAGGAGCTTGGTGAGGTGATGTCGCTGGTCATTCGAGTGGTCAACTTTATTGTAGCCCGTGCTTTAAATGATCGCCAGTTTAAAGCTCTGTTAGAAGAAGTTTGGAATCATTATCCCGGTCTGCTTTTAAACAGGAACGTGCGTTGGTTGTCAAGGGGGAAGGTGCTCAGCCGTTTTGCAGCTTGCCTGAGTGAAATCCGGGCTTTTCTTGAAATGAAAGGCGTCAGGCATCCTGAGCTAGACAACAATGACTGGCTCCTGCAGTTTCACTATCTCGTGGACATAACTGGCCATCTGACCCAGCATAATGTGAAAATGCAAGGTATTGGAAATACAATCTCATCCCTTCAACAAGCAGTGTTTGCATTTGAAAGCAAGCTGGAAGTCTTTCTCAGGGACATTGAAACAGGTCGTCTTCTGCACTTCGAAAGACTGCAACAATTTAGAGATGCATGCTTAGCAAGTGACTCCACTCAACATCTGGATCTCCAGCTGCTAGCTGGCTTTACGTCCAATCTCCTGCAGTCATTCAAAGCACGTTTTGGAGAATTTCGTGCGCGCACTGGTCTTTTCAAGTTCATCACTCATCCACATGAGTGTGCAGTGGACAAAATCGACCTGACATGCATCCCCGGGGTCTCTATCGGAGACTTTGAGCTGGAAGTTGCTGACCTGAAGGCATCAGCCATGTGGATGAGTAAGTTCAAGTCACTTAATGGAGAGTTGGAAAGTCTTGCGCGACAGCGAGCAGAGCTGGTGAGGGAACACAAGTGGACAGAAATGAAAAATCTTCAACCTGAAGACCAGCTGATTCTTAAAACTTGGAACGAGCTTCCTGTGACATACCACACAATGCAGCGTGTGAGTATTGCCGTATTGACCATGTTTGGCTCTACATATGCATGTGAGCAGTCATTCTCGCATATGAGGAACATTAAGACCAACCTACACTCACGTTTAACTGATGGAAGCCTCAACACCTGCATGAAGCTCAACCTCACCACGTATGAACCAGACTACAAGGCCATCAGCAAAACCATGCAGCACCAGAAGTTGCATTAAAAGTAAGACATATTTAATTTATTATACGTTAAAAATACTATATGGCTCTCAATGAAATATATTTAGAAATATTTGGCTTTTATGGCTCTCCCAGTCAAAAAGGTTCCTGACCCCTGGTTTAGAAGCTGACATGAGCTTAGTCAAAGTATCAACAGAGATAGTCTCAAAAGCTGTAATAACAGGGACTATCAGTGACTCATTTTATATTGACTTTGGTAAGACAGGATCTGCAGGAATAGGTGGAGTTGAAAAACTAATTTTGTTTCTGATCTCATCAACCTTGTTGCAGAAAATGTCTAGAAACTCATGGACTGTGAATGATGAGTAGCTAATATATGGCTGCTTTTTAGTAACTATAGCTCCAGTGTCAAATACAACTCTGGTAATATATTTATTAATATTGATTAAGTGAGATAAATACGCTGCTTTTGCAACAGCCAAATCACACTTGTATTTCAATAAACATTCATGCCAAGATTGGTAAAATAACTTCCAATATTGATTTTCACCATTTACATTCCAGTCTCCTGCAGGCCTGTTTAAAAGCATATGTCTCATTATTAAACCAGGGTGTAGGCCTCTTTAGTCACCTAGCGCTGGTAGTGAGAGGTGCAACTCAAGCAATTAGACTAGAGGGGGCCACATTCAAATCACTTGTTAAATGTTCAACAGAGTCAGTCACTACAGTGAAAGGAGCCAAGACTTAAGGCCGAATGCAGCTACAGTGGACAGACCAATGTGGGGAGTGGCAATTACATCTGTGCTGACATTAACAGGACAGGCCAATAATGCTTCAAATTTAATGAGAAAATGATCTGACACAGCAGATGTGGTTGGCAAGATGTTCAGATCAGAAACAGCTATCTCTTTAGATAAAACCAAATCAAGAGTGTTACCACTACAATGAGTCGACTCGAACAAACTGAGTGAACCCAAAAGTATCAACAAGCACTAGAAAGGCTTTACAAAGAGGATAATCAGCCTTATTCCGATGAATATTGAAATCACCAAGAATTAGAATCTCATCAGAATGAGTAACAAGACCTGAGATAAGTTTTCCAAATTCTTCAAGAAATAGTGAGTAAGGGGCAGGAAATCTGTTTGTGGCTGAGGGACATGAACTTAGGATAAGAGACTCAAAATATTGGAATTTGGATTCAAGTTTAGAAGTTAAATTTAAAATAGACTTAGATATTAAGCCAACACCCTCACCTTCTTTATTTGCCCAAGCTACATGGATATAAGTATAGTCAGGTGGGGAAGCTTCATTTAAGGGAAGGAAACAATTTGGTTTCAGCCACGTTTCACATAACCCAATCATATCAAAACTACAGTGCATCCGGAAAGTATTCACACCCCTTCACTTTCCCCACATTTTGTTATGTTACAGCTTTATTTCAAAATGGATTAAATTCCTTTTTTTTCTCATCAATCTACATACAATACCCCATAATGACAAAGTGAAAAAGGTTTTGTAGAAATTTTTGCAAATTTATTAAAAAGAAAAAACTGAAATATTGCATGTACATAAGTATTCACACCCTTTACTCAGTACTTGGTTGAGGCACCCTTGGCAGCAATTACAGCCTCAAGTCTTCTTGGGTATGAAGCTACAAGCTTGGCACACCTATATTTGGGGTATTTCTCCCATTCTTCTCTGCAGATCCTCTCAAGCTCTGTAAGGTTAGATGGGGAGCGTTGCTGCACAGCTATTTTCAGGTCTTTCCAGAGATGTTCAATGGGGTACAAGTCTGGGCTCTGGCTGGGCCACTCAAGGACATTCACAGACTTGTCCCGAAGCCACTCCTTCATTGTCTTGGCTGTGTGCTTAGGGTCGTTGTCGTGTTGAAAGGTAAACCTTCGCCCCAGTCTGAGGTCCTGAGCGCTCTGGAGCAGGTTTTCATCAAGGATCTCTCTGTACTTTGTGCCATTCATCTTTCCCTCAGTCCTGACTAGTCTCCCAGTTCCTGCCGCTGAAAACCATCCCCACAGCATGATGCTGCCACCACCATGCTTCACTGTAGGGATGGTATTAGCAAGGTGATGAGAGGTGCCTGGTTTCCTCCAGATGTGATGTTTGGCATTCAGGCCAAAGAGTTCAATCTTGGTTTGATCAGACCAGAGAATCTTGTTTCTCCTGGTCTGAGAGTCCTTTAGATGCTTTCTGGCAAACTCTGAGCGGGCTGTCACTTGCCTTTTACTGAGCAGAGGCTTCCGTCTGGCCACTCTACCATAAAGGCCTGATTAGTGGAGTGCTGCAGAGATGGTTGTCCTTCTGAAAGGTTCTCCCATCTCCACAGAGGAACGCTGGAGCTCAGTCAGAGTGACCATCGGGTTCTTGGTCACCTCCCTGACCAAGGCCCTTCTCCCCCGATTGCTCAGTTTGGCTGGGTGGCCAGCTCTAGGAAGAGTCCTGGTGGATCCAAACTTCTTCCATTTACGAATGATGGAGACCACTGTGCTCTTCGGGACCTTCAAAGCTGTAGAATTTTTTTTGTACCCTTCCCCATATCTGTGCCTCGATACAATCCTGTCTCAGAGGTCCACAGACAATTCCTTTGACTTCATGGCTTGGTTTCTGCTCTGACATGCACTGTCAACAGTGGGACCTTGTATAGACAGGTGTGTGCCTTTCCAAATCATGTCCAATAAATTTAATTTACTACGGGTGGACTCCAATCAAGATGTAGAAACATCTCAAGGATGATCAGTGGAAACAGGATGAACCTGAGCTCAATTTTGAGTGTCATAGCAAAGGGTGTGAATACTTATGTAATAAGCAATATTTCAGTTTTTTTTTAATAAATTTGCAAAAATGTCTACAAAACCTCTTTCGCTTTGTCATTATGGGATATTGTGTGTAGATTGATGAGAAAAAAAAGGAATTTAATCCATTTTGGAATAAGGCTGTAACATAACAAAATGTGGGGAAAGTGAAGGGGTGTGAATACTTTCCGGATGCACTGTACGTTCAAGAATCAGATCACTTATTAGTAAGGCTTTGGTAGACAGTGATGTGATATTTATGAAACCATACTTGGGCTTCTTGTTGAAGTGATCAGTAGTAGGCAGAACTTTAGAGCTACCAATAAGTGATATATTAATTGGAATCAGACACATTGTATAGTTGACAATTTTGTTTTGATTGGCCAGACTTTTGACAACATTACATGTTTGGTTCTCTAAATTAATAGGTACTATGTTGCACCTTTCACCACCACCAGTAGTAGTAGGAATTATTATTAGGTTATTTTGATTCACACATTTAGGAGAGGAGAGCTTGGGAGCAATACAGTAGGATATAGTCCATGGGCCAGAGCCCAAAATTTCCTATTTCGGTACACTCAAGGTGGCAAAACGTACTTATAATTTTTGAAAGGATCCATGTCTGTAGATGATATTTTGGTATGATAACCATTCCTGAGTGGCAGCTGTATCACAGTTATCAGCTCATGAAGTTAACCACCCCCTAAAGTAAATTGCATTTTAGATGCTGGTGCATATCCTGGTTTAGCCTCATGGTCAGGACATTTTTCAATGTTCTATAATATTGTCTTTGGTATCATTTTGAAGGGGACCTTCTTAGCTTTCATTCAAGCCCTGTTGTGGATATTTCTCACAAATATAGAGGTCACTTGAGCTCTTCAACCCGTCAATAACACACATCTTTCTGCAATTTTCGCCTAAACTATATACTTTCTTTTAGCCCTGTGGCATCTAGGAATATCAGGGACACAAAACACAAAAACTGGAATACTCACAGGACTGTAAAGATTCAGGAAATGTATAATATACCCATACTATTTCATTGTGTGAGGTGATTGTGAACCTTAAATTAGAAGGGCATTATTACTAAGAAACTAACTAGACCAAAGCCAGTTAGTCCATGGGTCAGACCAGATATCGATATCACCCAAGGTGACACAACTTCACTGGTGCCATTTTATTTGGTACACTAACAGAAGTAAAATAATACATGATAACCTTTCCAAATGAGCAGCTATTTCATTTTTCTTTCAGGAAACCTGTTTCTGTGCCTCTCACGATTGTGTATTTGCCCAGATTTTTACAAATATAGCATTTCAACACCCCTGGTACTGATTAGCCTTGCTTAAACTCTGGGACAGTTCTTAGTTGGCCAACAACCAAGGATAACCAGTACTGTGTACTTCCATTCATTGTGCTAAGCTAGGCTAACGTGCAGCCAGATAGCTTTCTACTAAACACATATAGAGGAAACTGGTATCTATCTTCTTGTCTCACTCTGGAGAAGATTGTAAGCTAATTTCCCATAATGTTAGCATGTTCTTTTAATGTATATGTTAATATGATTAGTTAAAGTGGCTATGCGGAACTTTCATCTTGTGTTGATTTTAGCGGCCTCATGTGGACAAAATACAGCTGTTGCATAGCAACTAGGTAATGTATCTATTTGTGGCTATGTAAGATAAATAATGGTAATATGACGCTGGTGAAGCAAAGTAAACTTTGTTTTAGTAGTGTTCATACACCTAAGTTACATGTATTTGTTTGTATGTGGCAAGTGAAAACTGACTGAATATGGCCACTGGTGAACAAGCAAGTTTTTACCCAATACCAAAGCGCCCACGGGTGGAGTGCATTATCCACTGTTCTGATGATACAGATAAGCTGGTTTCACTACAAAGTGTCGACTCATGGAGAACTCTGCTCAGGGCAGCTCAGATACGAAATCATGCACCAGTTTTGAAACTGGCAAAAGACATTCCTGAGGGACAGATTCCAGCAATCTACTACCACAGAAAGTGTCGCAGTATCTTCACTATGAAGCAAATTCTTGATGGCCTCCTTGCAAAAGAAAAGAAAAGTTGTGTCTCTGCTGAAGAGAAACAATCTAAGAGAGTAGCTCGACATGCTCCAAGTACATCTAGGACTTATGATGCAGAGTGCATATTTTGTCAGAAAACAGCAAATATTCCAAGAGACAGAATACGAGAGAAGTACTGGTGCAGTGTCGAGAACTGCGAGCTGATGCAAAGATCAGGAGTGCAGCCACAAAGAAAAGGGACAGCAGAATCCTTGCCATTGTGAGTAGAGACCTTGTAGCAGCTGAAGGGCACTACCACAGGTCATGCTATAGACTTTACACCAAAGAAGAGGTTTCCAAAGGAGAGGTTGCCAGCAATGAAGATGATGATGCTGCAGCCCAGTATGAAGCTGCTGTGAATAAGGCATACAATGAGCTGTTCCTCTTCATCAGGATGGAGATTTTTGGCAATCCTCAAGTGATGACAATGACTGATCTCTCTTCTAGACTGGTAGCTTCAATGAACTCCCAAGGCATTGCCCAAGTCAAGGAATCAACCAAGAAGCACATAAGGCGAAACCTGGAGAGTGAGTTTGCTGGAGCCTTGCAGATATTCCCTGATGAGAAAGGAAAATTCCTCCTCTATCCCGATAACTTGTCCATGAGGGAACTTGCCAAAGAAAATCAGTCTCTCAAAAGGGAGCTGCAGACCCTGAAAAGTGTCAGTGCACAAGATGTTATAGCCAAAGCAGCCATCAAATTGAGAGCAGACATTAAAAGTCAAGATGTTCCTCAAACCTGGCCACCTGAAGTCAAACCAGAAGCAGAATGTCCTACCATTCCAGAGTCGCTCATTATCTTCCTGTACTCTCTACTCACAGGCTCAAATGATCCTGATCATGCATCCCAGAGAGTGCAGTGCCTTCTGCAGTCATTTGGCCATGACATAGTATATGCAGTGACATGTGGAAATACCAAGCCTTCCAAGCACATTGTTCTGCCATTCAGCGTCAAATCGTTGACAGGAAATGTAGAGTTGATAAACATCCTCAACCGACTTGGTCACAGTGTGTCCTATTCACAGATGGAAGAGATCAACACTGCCCTGTGTCTCCAGAAACTCTCATCATCAGGGAGTGGCATTGCCCTTCCAGCTAACATCCATCCTGGCATATTCACAACTTTAGCCTGGGACAATATCGACCGTCTTGAAGAAACTGTCAGTGGTGAGGGAACATCTCACAGAGTCAATGGGATTGCTGTGCAAGCAAAGCCAGTCAACCCACTTCCTGTCCAACCCATGCCCACTGTTCCCAAAACAAAGAAGAGAAGCATTGATGGACCCCCACCAATGTTACCAACTTACAATGCTGGACAACAGGTAGGGCCACCACAAAGCAAAAAGTCAGATGCCGATACTGCAGCCAATACTAAGCTTGCCAGAGAGAAAAACCTTCTTTGGGTCCTAGCACGCATGTCACAACAAGAAGAACAGTCAGTCAGCAGCTGGACAGGCTTCAACATCCTGACTCGAGGAGAGATGACGGTCATCCCCGACAATATAGGCTATCTGCCCACCATCAATGCTCCAGCGACACAAATGTCTACTGTCAACGAGGTGCTTAACCAGTCACTGAGCATCATGCAGTGCTTAGGCCTGAGGAAGATTGTCTGTGTCTTTGACCAAGCCCTGTATGCGAAGGCTGTCGAGATCACATGGAAACACCATGACAAGTTCCATGATATCATCATTAGGCTTGGGGTATTCCACACCATCTGCACACTGCTGGCAATAATAGGAAAGCGTTTCCAAGATGCTGGACTCAAAGACCTCTGCATTGAGTCTGGCATGATTGCAGAAGGCTCAATTGCTGGTGTTATGGATGGCCGCAAGTACAACAGGGCAGTGCGACTACACAAGCTCCTGTATGAGGCTCTCATGCGACTGACCTTGAATGGTTTCCTGTCCTGGTTGGAAGAAACTCACAGGAATGACATGGTTCACCTGAATGAGACACTGAAGACCATTGACAGCCTTGGGAAAGAAGTCTCACAACATGCTTTGAAGGAGGTCCTCGAGAACAGCTCTTGTACACGCATCATGGATCTTTTTGAAGTCTACCGAGGTGGAAACGGCAGCCTCTCGAACTTCTGGATGTCCTATTTGGACATGGTTGAAATCTTGTTGGGGCTCATCCGAGCATCCAGAGAGGGAGACTGGATGCTACACTTGGCTAGCATTCGAGCAATGATCCTATGGTGCTTTGCTTATGACAGGATGAATTATGCACGCTACCTCCCCTACTACTACGCCCAGATGTCTGAGCTGCCCATCACACACCCAGATGTGTACACAGAATTCATGGAAGGAGGCTTCTCAGTCCAACTGGGCTCCACCAATCCCTTTGGCCGAATCCCTGTTGACCAAGCTATAGAAGAAACGGTGAACAAAGACACCCAAACAGCTGGAGGGACAAAGGGATTCAGCTTGAAGCCAGGAGCTGTGACCAAATATTATCTCACAGCTGAGTATAGAAGCATGTACCTCAGACAGCTGAGAGACCTGACAGGTCAAGGCAGGTGCAAATGGTCTCATCCAGATCTACAGAGTCCAAGGATAAGAGAGATGAAGCAGATGTCCAGTCTCTCATGGACCTTATGGAGAATAACTGGCTCAATCCTATGTCCCCTGATGAGATTGATTTGGTTAGCCTCTCCACTGGCAACATGGCTCCACCTGATGTGACCATAGATCTCTTGAGAGCTCTTGAGACAGGAGAAGAGGCCTACCAAGCATTCCAGCAAACAAGGTTAGATGCAGACCCACCACCTGTGAAATTCCACGACAAGATGACCAAGCAAAGTCTGAAAACATTCTCCAATGTCAGCACAAAACAAGCTCATGGAAAGAAAGCACAGGATGTGGTTCTGAAGGCAGATAGAAACCTTCTCAGTCACATGATCCTGGTGGCTGAAAGCAGGAAGGTGAATCTGAAGGATGTCCTTGCCTACCCATTGGGCCCACTACCATGGGCACTGGCAAATGCTGATGGGTCCTTACGAAAAACAAACAAGGCTGCACTTGCCAGAGAGCTTGAAAAGAATGTATCTCCTGCAGAAGACATCCCAATCCCATCTACTTCCATCATTGATGGGATGAGCCTGGCCCAAAAAATGAATGGCAGCAACAAAACCTTTGCACAGGTGGCAGAGTCAGCCTTGACCCAGGTCCTCCATGAGGGAGCACAGAGTGGGAGGATTGATGTTGTTTTTGATGTCTATCACCAGACTTCGATCAAAGATGCTGAACGACTGAACCGGGGTGGAGACATCACTCTCCAGTACAGGAATCTTGCAGGGGGACACCACATCCAGCAGTGGAGAAAATTTCTGTGCAGTTCCTCCAACAAGACCAGTCTCATCAAGTTTCTGGTGGAAGAGTGGAAACTCCCACGATACAGAGCTATGCTGCATGGCAAGGTGTTGTACATGACCTGTGAGGAAACCTGCTACAAGTTGACAGAAGATGGGTGTGAGGAAGCAGCAGAACTGCACTCCACACATGAAGAAGCTGACACCCGTCTGCTCCTGCATGCATTGCATGCAGCAAATGCGGGCTCAAAGTCAGTTATCATCACAGCTGAGGACACTGATGTCATGGTGCTTTGTCTTGGCTTCCAGAAGGACATCACCTGTCCCATCTACCAGAAGTGTGGGACTCAGAACCGCACACGGTTTGTCGACATCACCAAACTGGCAAGTTCACTTGGAGACAGCATCTGTGACAGCCTAATTGGCTTACATGCCTTCACAGGCTGCGACACTGTCAGTGCATTCGCTGGTCGAGGGAAGCTGAATGCCCTGAAGATAGTGAGAAAGCACACTTCCTGCCAAGAGACTTTTAGTCAACTGGGACAGACATGGAATGTGAGTGATGAGCTGTTCCAGAAAATTGAGCAGTTCACCTGTCGGATGTATGTTGCTAATAGCAGCACTGCTGAGGTGAACAAACTGCGTTACCAGCTCTTCTGCACCAAAAGGGGAGAGGTTGAGTCCAGCCAGCTGCCACCATGTAGAGACTGTCTCTTTATGCATGTTCAACGAGCCAACTATCAGGCAGCAATATGGAAGTGCTGTCTGCAGGCTAACCCTGTGGTGCCAAGCCCTACTGAGTATGGATGGACAGACGATGAAGGCAAGCTGGCCATTTACTGGACGCGCTCCCCACCTGCACCAGATGTGGTCTTGGAAATGCTAACATGCAAGTGTGTGCATTCATGCAAAATGCCAAGCTGCATGTGCCTGTCGAATGGACTTCCATGCACAGACATGTGCAGGTTACAGACCTGCAGTAACCAAAAACAGCAGGATGGTCCAGAACTGGACTTTGAACTTGGGGAGTCAGATGATGAGAGAAACGAGCAGTTTGATGAATGACAGTGTGATGATTCTGATGGTATTACTGTGGTAGTAGTCTATTGATGCACAGGATGTTGATTCTGGACTTGGTTACCCAGAGCTTGATAACAATAATGTAACCATATTCACATATACCCATTACCCTACCCATTACCATTACATATACCCACTAATGATATGGGATTACATGTATCATTGACTAAGTATATGTAAATGTCAATGTTGTTTAAAATATTAAAATAGTTCATTACCTCACTATGGTATTCCTTTTTATCATGTATTTTGATTGTGTATTTAAACAAATGTATAGAGACCAGTTTGTGACCTAACTGGCTTTGGTCTAGTTCTCATTTAAGGCTCACAATCACCTCACACAATGAAATAGTATGGGTATATTATACATTTCCTGAATCGTTACAGTCCTGTGAGTATTCCAGTTTTTGTGTTTTGTGTCCCTGATATTCCTAGATGCCACAGGGCTAAAAGAAAGTATATAGTTTAGGCGAACATTGCAGAAAGATGTGTATTATTGACGGGTTGAAGAGCTCAAGTGACCTCTATATTTGTGAGAAATATCCACAACAGGGCTTGAATGAAAGCTAAGAAGGTCCCCTTTAAAATGATACCAAAGACAATATTATAGAACATTGAAAAATGTCCTGACCATGAGGCTAAACCAGGATATGCACCAGCGTCTAAAATGCAATTTAGTTTAGCGGGTGGTTAACTTCATGAGCTGATAACTGTGATACAGCTGCCACTCAGGAATGGTTATCATACCAAAATATCATCTACAGACATGGATCCTTTCAAAAATTATAAGTAAGTTTTGCCACCTTGAGTGTACCGAAATATCGTCTGGCCCATGGACTAATAGGGGGACGGCCTCAATGTTATAGACTAAGCAGTCAGTCTGATAATCTACACTATGAGAAAGTCCCTGACTAAACAAATCAACTAAACTAGTTGACTCCACACCTGCACTAGGTTTAAACCTAGCCTAATCACCTGGAACCTGCTGAATGATACGACCTTAGAGTCAAACTAGGCATAGACGGCTCTCTATATTGCTAGACAAAAGAGTGGCACCGTCCTCAGTAGGGTGAATGCTGTCTGCTTTCAGCAGGTAAGGGCGGTAATGGTGACTGCAGAACAGTCACCACACACCATTGCTTTAATGAGTCTGCTTTTACTGCAAATGTAATAGAGCTAACTGCTAAGCTAGGCTAAGCTCGAAGCTAGTAAACATACTTGGAATGAAAGGCTGCTCACTAACACAAGTCATTTGAGAAAGAAAAGTACATGTAACCCTGTGGTTAAATTATAGGCCTTAGATATATTATATTGCACTATTAGATAAGAGTTTGGCCTATGTTTGTTATTTTGCTTACCTTTTGAATGTGCATATATTATATTGTTGATATTGTTCTGCAAAACAGTTGTTTACCAAGGTGAAATGCATTTACTTTTATTGTTGAAAAATTACCATTGTTGTGATTGGTTGGCTGTGGAGAGAATAACTTACCTTGAATGTGATTGGTTGAGAGGGCAGCGGAGAACGTCAGGGCGAGCAGACTGAACTGGGAGAGAGAGGAGGTCACTTGTCCCTTGTGTGAGCAAAACGGAGCAGTTTGATGTCGAGTTGTTATATGCTATTTTGCGGTGAGAGAATTGTAATTGAAGTTTAGTGAACAGTGATGTGTGCGGCTGTCTGACTGAGACCCATCCCGGGAACTGTTTGTGTGGACTGGGGAGACAAACTGACTACTCGTCAGTCCCATATGTGGACCCAGCGATGTTACGGAGCGAGCTAGCCAGTCGGTGTTCGTTGCTAGCACAGCAAGACGCGCGAATGGACTGGAGTCAGTAAGGGGCTTGCCCCATAGTGACTCGGGCCGTCTTCTAGTTTAGCGAAGTAATGTTATCAGTACAGTGTAGTGTTGTGTTCATGCGACCATCGAGGAAGCAGAAGGAGTCGTCTGTTGCTGTGTTGTGCTGCCGAGGCGAGCGCACGGTTCGACCGTGAGATGGTGCTAACGGCTAACTAGCCAGTTAGCTAGGATGGCTGCCTGCCTGACGTTCGCTGCTGCGCTGCGGTGGGAAGCGCGAGACGAAGAGGAGCATTCATTCATTGTGAGTACAAGCCGGATGTGCGGGCTTCCAAGGGGAGCGAAGAGGGCTGTTTAGGGCCCCAACGTACCCGATAAAGAAACAGGCCTGCAACTGGGGGTTGACTTTCTTTTATTTTTATTGCCGGCTTAGTTGTAGGGTTGTTGAGCTGTATGCTAATGTGTTGGTCTGATTCATTTGTGTGTATATGAATGCAGATGCGTGTTAGCCATTGAGGCTTATTACTTTCATTCATTCTAATAATTATTACTCATAATACATTTGTGTATATAATTCTGTGTACCTGTGTGAGTGTGGATTATTCATGTGTGTTTATTCCTGTGGTGTCTAGGCTATGGTAAGTGACATGTTGAGTTAGCCTTAAACGGGCCATCCACCATATTTTTACAACCTTAAAGGGCTAGTCCACCTTTTTACTGGAAGTAACCTAGTGACACCCAGAGATGTGTAGACCATAGTATATAACCTTAAAGGGCTAATGCATCATATTTTAGAACCTTAAAGGGCTAGTCCACCGTTTTAATATAACTTACTCGGTGACACATTGAGGTGTCTAGGCCATGTTAGATTGCCTTAAAGGGGTCATATACCATATTTAAGCGCCTTAAAGGGGTCGTCAACCTTTTTAGTTGGAGTTACCAGATGACACTGTAAGACATTTAGACATACTTTAAACACATAAGAAGCAAAGTTAGCATACTTCAATAGTTTATTGGATACCGAGTTGTATAGAGAACTCAGGAGCGTTGTCCTTGACAGTTAAAAGAGATAGATAGCGCTACATACATAATCTAGCAATAAGGGAACTAAGCACAGAAAATAGCAAAATCAGTAGGACAAATGAAGGAGTTAGGGCAGAATATAGAGGAGAAGATTGCGTAAGAGAATAAACAACAGTTATTGATCTAACAAAACTGAATCTCATGAAGGTGGATGTCGAAAAAAGTGGGCAGTGACTTGCCATTGGAAATAAAAAAACAAAACTGGAAGAATGTGAAATAAACTGCCAAAATGTATTTGTGGTCAGAAGAAACCAAAATAAGAATTTATTTATTTATTTTTATTTTATTTTTTTGCATAAATGGCAATGATTATGTTTGGCAAAAACCCCAACACAGCCAAAAACAAACCAAAGTAACTGAACCCAACAAAATCAAAACCAAACCATCTCAACTGTGAAGACTGGTGGTGACAGCATAATGTTGTGGGGATGTTTCTCATCAGCAGGGACTGGTGAACTTGTCAAAATTGAAGCTACGATGGATGGAGCTATATACAGAGAGACCCTGGTGAGGAACCTGTTGAAGTCTGCAAAAAGTCTGAAAATAGGTCAGAAATTCATAATAACAATGACCTAAAGCACAAGGCCAAATGGAGTGGCTTGCAAAGCACAAGGTGGATGCTTTGGACTGATCAAGTCAAAGCCCCCAAAATGAATCACACTGAAAATATTTGGAATGATTTGAAGGTTGCAGTCCATCAGCTCGAATAATTCTGCAGAGGAGTGGGGGAAGATCTCCAAATCCAGGTGTGCCAATCATGAGGAGAGCCACCCAAAAAGACTGGTAGCTGTAGTTGCTGTGGCAGGTGCATCGACCAAGCATTCACTCGGGTGAGGGGGATATACTTAAAGATTGAAGAAATTTCAGTTTTGTCAATGAAATTTTCTTTTTTTTTTAATTAAAACGATTTCAACGCATTCATATGGCATCTTGTGTACTTAAGATCCAGGCAAAACAAGTTCCATTTAAATCCATGAAATTTACAGACCCTTACACAACAAAATCTAAAAACATGGAAGAGGGGTACATTCATTTACTAGCCACTGGATTATTCTCATTAGCATGTCTTATCTACCCGTTTTTATTGCTGTATTATCTATACATAGATGTTCTTCTTTCTGCTGCTCCTGTTAGGGGTCATCACAGCAGAGCATCCATTTCCATATCTTGCTGCCATCTGCATTTTTCTCTGTCATGCCAACCACCTGTATGTCCTCCCTCACCACATCCATAAACCTAATCTTTCCCCTTCCTCTTTTCCTCTTGCCTGGTAGCTCCATCTTCAGCATCCTTCTCCCAATATACCCAGCATCTCTCACTCACACATGTCCAAACCATCTCAATCTCACCTCTCTTGCTTTGTCTCCAAACCATCCAACCTGAGCTGTCCCTCTAATATAATCGTTCCTAATCCTGTCCATATTCATCACTCCCAATGAAAGTCTTAGCATTTTCAACTCTGCCACCTCCAACTCTGCCTCCTGTCTTTCCATCAGTGCCACTGTCTCCAAACCATACAACATAGCTGGTCTTATATTATCTATACATTGATGTTTCTATTAATACTTTTATAACACTATTTTTACTGATTCCACACCCTCCTTTGAGTTGAAACTCCTACCTAAGAAACATTTTGTATTAAAGCCCAATATATTTACTCTCTCTCAATATATTAAAGGCATAGTACTTAGGATTGTGTGCCCCATCCACACATGGAAAATAGAAATCTGAAATGAGAAAATAAATAAAAGCAGAACTGGTTCCCACATGTCCATTTCTCTTCCTTTTTCCAAAAGTGCAGACACTCACAAACCCTCCCACAAATTCTGGTTGATCCGTAAAGCTGTATAGTCATGACGTTTGATTAAGACATCAGGCTATCATGGTTTGAGGCCTTAATAGGTTGGACACAAACAGCTGGTGCTGTCCTCATGTCAAGTAAGAGGTATGTGATAACTTAGGTGATATTTTCTCTCAATTCATTAGCTGTTTCTGTGGGTTAAAGCCACTCTCTCTCTCTCTCTCTCTCTCTCTCTCTCTCTCTCTCTCTCTCTCTCTCTCTCTCTCTCTCTCTCTCTCTCTCTCTCTCTCTCTCTCTCTCTCTCTCTCTCTCTCTCACACACACACACACACACACATACGCACACACACAGACGTCTAGTGTGCATTGTATTAAGAAATTACCCAGAACAATAATTTAGGAAGCTAAGCTGTTAACACTCTTTTGTTGTGTTAAAAAAACAAACATAAAATGGTTAACAGTTTTCCGAAATGCTTTGAAATTTAGAATGGCCCAGTGCTGGTATTCAGTAAAGCCATCCATCCATCCATTATCTCCACAGAAATCAGAGTCATCTGGTACAGTAAAGCAAGTACTATTTATTTCATTTTTTATAGCCAACTTATTCCTGTGGTGATGCTCTGAAATAGGTAGTAAGAAATAAAATGTAGCCAATATGGACACATGAAAGGATAATACACTATAGGTAATACATGAAGTATGCTACTGTATGCTACACTAATGGCCACAAGCAACAGTTATGGTAAAGGATTTGGATATGTGTGTGTATGTATATATTAAAAAAAAATCTCCCTCTCACCCTTTTTTGGGCGGTGTGTATCTTGCTGAAGCTCGGGTCCTCTACCAGAGGCCTGGGAGTTTGAGGGTTCTGTGCAGTATCTTACCTGAACTGCACTCTTCTGGACAGAGACCTCAGATGTTGTTCCTGGAATCTGCTGGAGCCACTCTCCCAGTTTGGGGGTCATAGCCCCTAATGCTCCTATTACCACAGGGACTACGGTGGATTTCACCTTCCACATCTGATCTAGTTCTTTCCTCAGCCCTTGGTATTTCTCTAGCTTCTCATGCTCTTTCTTTCTAATGTTGCCGTTGCTCAGGATTGCTACATCGATCACTTGTTGTTATCTTCTGTTCCTTGTTGATCATTACAATGTCTGTTTGTCTGGCAGCTGGATAGCTCAACTGGTAAGAACGTTGGCTTTCTATGCCGGAGATTGGGAGTTCAAACCCAGGTTGGGACAAGTCTCCAGTAAGAGTCCGTGGCTTAGACTCCTAATGCTGTACAAGCCAGCTACCTCGGATATGAGTGAGAGTAACATGAACACAGTCATACCAGCTTGGACGTCGCCTGAGTTAACAAGGTCCGCGGCAGGTGTTGGGGAACCAGGGCTACCTGATGAGAAATGGGCTACTGGAATAAGACATTCCAGGGCCAAGAACCTGGAATTGAGGAATGATACTATAACAACAGAGCCCTGTAGAGGGGCTATATTAAGTGAATACATGTATTAAGATAGATGTAGGGAAAAAAAACTTTAATTATTGCAGAACAAACCTGTTGAGTGTGTTACACACTCAACAAGCTGATGAGTGTGTGACACACAAATCAAGCTTGTTCTGCAGTTTGTTTTTTTGTTTTTTTCCTACATCTAACTTAATATTCTGCTCCTCATTTGTTGAGCGCTGTTATCAACACCATTGATGGTTCCCGGAAGAAGAAAAAAACCACACTATATATTTACATAACATTACATTACAGTCATTTAGCTGAAGCTTTTATCCAAAGCGACTTACAATAAGTGCATTTAACGTAGGAAATCAGGGGAACTACTAGTCATCAGAGGTCCTAAGTGCATCTAAACAAGCATCTAAGAGCAAAACCAGTGCTAAAGTAAAAGTGCAAGAAAACAATTTTTTTCTTTTCTTTTTTTTTAAATGAGTGAATATAATAAGTGCTAAGGACAAGTAGCAAGGTAGTAGTTCTTAAAGAGGTGAGTTTTCAACTTGCGCTGAAAGGTGGACAGCGACTCCGCTGTCCTGACATCGGTGTGGAGTTCATTCCACCACTGTGGGGCCAGGACAGAAAAGAGCCGTGACCGGGTCGATCGGCAGCAAGGGCCTCTGAGCGACGGGGCAACCAGGTATCCCGAGGCAGCAGAGCGAAGTGGTCGGGCGGGGGTGTAGGGCTTGACCATGGCCTGGAGATAGGAAGGAGCTGTTCCTTTCATTGCCCTGTAGGCTAGCACCAGAGTTTTAAACTGGATGCGAGCAGCTACTGGGAGCCAGCGTAGGGACATGAGAAGGGGAGTTGTGTGGGAGAACTTAGGGCGGTTGAACACCAGACGAGCTGCCGCTTTCTGATCAAGCTCCAGAGGTCTGATGGCCGACGCCGGGGCAGTAGTCCAGCCTGGAGATGACCAGAGCCTGGATGAGCCCCTGTGCCGTCTCATCGGTGAGGAATGGGCAAATCTTCCTGATGTTATAGAGGAGAAATCTGCAGGAGCGAGCAACCGATGCAACGTTTTCAGCAAACGACATTTGGTCGTCCAGGATCACACCCCGATTCCTCACAGTCCTCACACACACCCACATATATATATATATATATATATATATATATATATATATATAAGTATCTCAAAAAATTAAGATAGAATTAGGAAAATATATATATATTCTCATAATAATTTAACATACATATGGTACAAATCCTATAATCCATCCATCCATCCATTATCCGAACCGCTTATCCTGCTCTCAGGGTCGCGGGGCTGCTGGAACTTTTTTTTTTCTTCTAATTTTTGAATTAAAGTTTAAAATACTTTGAACTGAATTTTTTAACATGTTAATGACAATCACAAGCACTTTCAATTTGTGTTGTGCTTTAATGGTATTTGTACAGTCATGATTGAAAGGACATGTGAGGTCAACCCTACTGCAAACAACACATTGTGTAATCAGTGTAAGTGTGTATAACTGCTGTCGGTACAGACACCATTTAGGCTCTCCCACAATTTCAAGGGAAGCATCAAATGAAAGGCACATTCACACACACACACACACGCATTCACACATGCATACCAAGGGGCAAACTTAAGGCTCTAAACCTTTTAATATATCTGATAATAGAATAGTCTTCTTTGCATTGTTACATAAAATGCAGAGTTCAGATTACAGCCATCTGAGCTAGTAATTAAAGCTCATTTAAAAGCTAATTATCACCAGCGTAATGAGCTGAGAGCAATGGCATCCTATGTCCTTGAGTAGGATTTTATCAACCATTGGATTTTGAATTGCCTGCTGTTCAGAACACAATCCGCTCCTGGATACCAACCAACACCCTCTTTGGAAAACAATCAACAAAGCATGCTGTGCTGCATGGTAAATGCCTATTGAGTAAATCACTCATTTAAAAACACTGATGGGAGACCAGCGACCTCATAAATCTTTGATCGTCAATAAACCTTGCATATGTTACGTACAACACATAAACACTGCTTAAGTTTAAAAATAATCAGATTTCTAAAACCTTGCAAATGCGCAATCCAGTGCACTTTCCCTTTATTAACACTAAACCAACTTGAGTGCACAAGTGTTCATGCCTGTAATATCCAGCAGACTTTCCAGTATTTTTTGTATAGGCGTCGCCAGCTGTAAAAACCTCGTTGTTTTCCACAGTCCAGCGACGTTTTGTTATCACTGTGTGGTGGAAGAATTACTGCTGTGAAATTGAGAGTTAAGTTTTGATTTTGATCCTCGATTGAAGTGGAGTGGATCCCATGTCTCTTTGGAAAAGCACAGCATCCATATTTATGGAAATACATTTGATTGTTATACTCAAACATTTTTGGACAGTGTGTCTCCACTGAAGACGTTTTCAATGAATCTGATCCCCCCCCCCTTTCTTTCCCTCACTAATTGTACCTGGCCAATTCCCCCACTCTCCCGAGCCGTCCCGGTCGCTGCTCCACCCCCTCTGTCAAACCGAGGAAGTCAGCAAACTACCACAAGTCTGCTTTGATATACGTGGAGTCACCAGCCGCTTCTTTTCACCTGACAGTGAGGAGTTTCACCAGGTGGACGAAGCGCGTGGGAGGATCATTCTATTCCCCCCAGTTAACCCCCCCCCCCACCTCCGAATAGGAGCCGTGGCCGACCAGAGGAGGCACTAGTGCAGCGACCAGGACACATACCCATGTAAGGACCTTTAAAATCTAAAAATCTTTGGTACTTCATTTACCAGCATGCTTGTGTCTTAAACATTTCCTGTGTGGGTGTGGTTTCCAAACATGTGGACCAATGGGATGTATTTGTATTTGAATTTTTGTTATCGGCCAATGATATGATGAGGAGTGTTCTGCCCGCGAAATCGCGGGGTCGCAACGGTCTATCTCCTCGCGAAAAGGAAGGAGCTTCGAGATTCAGCAGGACTCCAAGGAGAGAGGTCCCATTTTTTTTATCTCTCTCTGCGGCCCCGTTTGAGTGCCCGTTTCGCGGAGACTTTGTACACAGCCGTGTACTGGGCCCGCATTTGAGGACCGGAGGGTTGCGATTGGCCCACGGTCGTGTGCTTGCTGGTGGGGTTTGTTTTGGGTCTGATTGCTTCGTTGCCCACCGGAGGACCATTGTCTTGGCCGGGGTGTTCGGAACGTTGCGACTTGTGGCCATCTTGCGGGTGGAGGCCCTGCCAGGGAGCCGACAGCTAGCACAGCGCCGTCCATCCTCTGGACTGCACACAGCCTCCCGGTCGTGGGAGCGTTGCGTTGTGAGTAACCTGGACAGATCACTTATACTGACACACGCACTTTTGTCTCGTCGCCTGGGCATCGTAGGGTGTCTGCCTTGCCCTGCGCTCAGAGAACTGGTTTAATGTGCACCAACGGGCCCCAACAGAAAGCGCTGGGTATTTTGTATTCTTTTGATACTTTCTTTCTGTTTATTGTGAACGGTTGTCACACCCTGTGAAATTTTAATTAATGTTTAGTACCACACTCGTGTGGTACTCTCTTTTTCTCTCTCTCTCTCTCTCTCTCTCTCTCTCTCTCTCTCTCTCTCTCTCTCTCTCTCTCTCTCTCTCTCTCTCTCTCTCTCATTATTATCCAGTAAATCCTATTATTATTAATTATATTTCAGGTGTATTGGCAGCTCATTTACTTTTAGAGTGCTGGTAATAAGCGTGTACGGTACTTCAGTACACAGCAGGGTTACACGATCTGCATTAACCACAGGTTTGTTTAAATTCTAGGAAGATACACCATTCACTAGCCTTAGGTAAGTGTAGTATTTTCTCAGTGGAAGCACCGCGCTACTACACTGATAAATATATTGGTTAATTATTTCTATTATCATTTATCACTATTATTGTCATTAGTGGCACTAGCCTACTAGTGCACAGGAGGTTCGGCCAGCTCACCATTCCACCGCTGAGAACTCAGGATCCTGTTGCGCCATTGGATTTTCTTGTAACACTTTAGTAACTGGTAGCATTAGGATGTTGTCTTGTTTAAATGTGCTTGGCGTTGCCCGCCAGTGAAGAAGGGGTTACAACCATATCCGGCTTCCCACCTGCAGACATGGCCAATTGTTTCTGCAGGGACACCCGACCAAGCCGGGGTAACACAGGGATTCAAACCGGCGATCCCCGTGTTGGTAGGCAATGGAATAAACCGCTACGCTACCTACTAATTAATCTGATTTTGATGATGTTTTGGAAGAATCTAGCATTTGGCCATACTTGTATGAACAGGGCCGAAGAAATCCAGTGACGGGAGGTGGGGGGGCTGCTGCTGCAGTGGCTGTACAGAAAACTAAATCGAGTTGGGGGAGTGACCGGTGATGTTTCGTGCACAAGCTTTCCAAGCACGCCAATAGAAACTGCATCCCTGTGTCTCCATGAGTGTCGTTGTTAAATAATTAAACCATAACAGCAAACTGGTGCAAACCATAAGCAATGTTTTGTTCATTCTATTTGTACACTGCTTTGCATTTTCGAGAGAGTGTGCGGTCATTACTGCTTTAGACGGTGTGTCTAGAGGGTTTTGTCCCTGCACGATGTTTGCTACGACATATACTAGTAACTGTGGGGCAGCTGCTCTGTACAGGGAAATACCGTTTTGTCTGGAAATATGAGTTACACCAAAGCGGTTCAACTTTTAACAGATAATGTCGACCATCAGTACGGCCTTAATATGCACATTATAAGCAGCAACATTTCCCTTGAGATTGTCAGCAGTACATAATGATGTCTACACATTCATGACCATGTTGGTTTAGAATGCAGTATGAAAACAAACTATTGGTCGATGCCAAATTCACCAAAACTGATGAAATTCAATATAGCCAGCCATTTTTTTCATCAAAACTTTGAGCTGTGGTCTTGCCAGTGTTTGGATTACTCTGACCACCCAGCTCAGTCGAAGTTCCATTTGGGTTTGAACAGTTTTCACCAAGACAGTCTGCATTACAGACCCATCCACCATCAAGAGGCCCGGATCTACGGCTTGGATTACAGCGATGGCTCATACAACTGAGTCACCTGTCTTTATGCAAACCTCAGGTGTACAAAACTGAGCAGCCATATTGTGCATGTGGTGAAAATGCTCACAATAAAGATTACAGCCAGTTGTACAAAACAATAATTTATTCATGCATGGAGAGAAATCAACACAAAGCACGTAATTTTTTTATGCATTTCTCTTTTTCTCTTTTGAAGTACAGAGAATCTGATTATTTTAGTTATATCTTGGTTCTATTCATCATTTGCTATCAATTAGTTTAGTTCCCCTTTTTGAGGTTTCTGACTGAAACCCAACATTTTTCAGCTTAAACATTTTTCGCACACGTGTCTTATTTGTCATAACCTGGAACAGTAGGGTAATGCTTCATGAGTACATAGCAATATGAATTATTATACCATAGTTATTTCTACTACTGCTTTTGGCTATTCCCGTTTGGGGTCACCACAGCGGCTCATCTGTTTCCATCTCTTCCTGTCTTCTGCTTCTTCCTCTGTCATACCAGCCACCTGCATGTCTTTCCTCACCACATCCATAAACCTCCTCTTTGGCCTTCTTCTTTTCCTCTTCCCTGGCAGCTCCATAATCAGCATATTGTATAAGCAGACTTTCCAATCCACATATATAATATGCGGATCATACCATAGCTACATGTGTTGTAATTATGTCTTTATGTAAGAATAAATTCAGCACACAAACTTTATTGGTCACATATTTTCATCCACATTCACCAGAATAAAATGTAGGTCATGCATTACCCCAATTTTGCTTCTTTTCATTGGCTTCCAATACATTTCAAATTGATTTTAAGATTCTGTTAATCACCTTTAAAGAACCCATTGGTTTTGCTCCAGATTATATTAAGGGACTCTCGGCTCCTTATAGTCTTCAAAGATCCCTTAGATCTTCAGATCAAGGTCTAGTGTCTGTGCCAGTCTAGATCAAAATCAAAGAATGATGGTGCTTTTGCCGCTAAGGCCCCCAGACTCTGAAACAGCGTTTCATTGCTTGTCAGATCTGTTCAGTCAGTATTTTTCTTTTTTTAATTGGTACTGAAATTACATTTGCTCAAACTTGGTTTTGACATTCAGTAATCAGCCAGTATTTATGTATTTGTGTCATAAAAGTATATTAAAATCTGTCTTGATGCATGCTCAGTAATCCAGGTAAGAGCCATTGAAAAAATAGTATAGGAGAGTATACCCACTTTCTCCTTGGTGAGCAAAGTTAAATCAGTTCATATGGACACAATGTTTATTGACAGATATGTTTCATCACTCATCTAAGTGACCTCTTCACTGACTGCAGGTGTCCCCACCCTCATAGCACCTGACACTGAGCTGGATCCGCCCACAGTCCGACAGATCCGCATAGGAATCGCATCCGCCCATAGACCGCCCCCCGCCTCTGCGCCGATTCTGGCAGATCATTATAGCAATCACATCTGCTCCTAGACCGCCCCACGCGTACCGCGGTTCTGTACCAGCTTTGGTAGGAGTTCTTGATATCAGCCATATTTGTCGATGGTACATCCCACAGAGTCTTCTATGATATCTCCTCCTCTTCTTCTTCCACACTGTCTTTTGCTGCCTGAGGTACTTACTCAGCAGTTTGTCCTGGGGGGCCATCTTTCTGGTGTACTCATGGATTTTCTTTGTTTCATCCTGGATAGTGGCTCTGACACTAACACTTGGCCCCATCTTTTGCTTATTGTACGGTCTCAGGCTGCTGAACTTCGGGTGGAACCCTCCATGCACTGTGAGGAGTTTCCATGTCCTGATATTTGTGGCCTTTACCTCCTCCTTTGGCCAGCTTATTATTCCAGCTGGGTATCTGATGTATATGTGTTGATGGCTTGACTCTTGTTTTTTCCCAGTGAGCTAGTTGACTCCTCTGGACCTACCTCACTCCCTGGAGGTATTTGGCTGTAACAGACCTCCTTGCTGCCTCCTTTTGATTTCCTTTTGCCTGTGGAATAATCATGAACTTGTAACTTTCCTGTATGTCTGTTATCCTGACATCTGGTATTTCAACCTATTCAGTACTCACCCACCTTTCCTCTTTTTGCCACAATTTGACCACCTTTGTCCATCACTGTAGATCCTACATAATATATATATTTGACTCACTGGATTATTTTGCTCCTTATTTGTTGAGCACTTGCCCTACCATTGAGTGTTTCTTTAAACAAAGTTATATATATATATATATATATATATATATATATATATATACACTACCGTTCAAAAGTTTGGGATCACATTGAAATGTCCATATTTTTGAAGGAAAAGCACTGTACTTTTCAATGAAGATAACTTTAAACTAGTCTTAACTTTAAAGAAATACACTCTATACATTGCTAATGTGGTAAATGAATATTCTAGCTGCAAATGTCTGGTTTTTGGTGCAATATCTACATAGGTGTATAGAGGCCCATTTCAAGCAACTATCACTCCAGTGTTCTAATGGTACAATGTGTTTGCTCATTGGCTCAGAAGGCTAATTGATGATTAGAAAACCCTTGTGCAATCATGTTCACACATCTGAAAACAGTTTAGCTCGTTACAGAAGCTACAAAACTGACCTTCCTTTGAGCAGATTGAGTTTCTGGAGCATCACATTTGTGGGGTCAATTAAACGCTCAAAATGGCCAGAAAAAGAGAACTTTCATCTGAAACTCGACAGTCTATTCTTGTTCTTAGAAATGAAGGCTATTCCATGCGAGAAATTGCTAAGAAATTGAAGATTTCCTACACCGGTGTGTACTACTCCCTTCAGAGGACAGCACAAACAGGCTCTAACCAGAGTAGAAAAAGAAGTGGGAGGCCGCGTTGCACAACTGAGCAAGAAGATAAGTACATTAGAGTCTCTAGTTTGAGAAACAGACGCCTCACAGGTCCCCAACTGGCATCTTCATTAAATAGTACCCGCAAAACACCAGTGTCAACATCTACAGTGAAAAGGCGGCTGCGGGATTCTGGGCTTCAGGGCAGAGTGGCAAAGAAAAAGCCATATCTGAGACTGACCAATAAAAGAAAAAGATTAAGATGGGCAAAAGAACACAGACATTGGACAGAGGAAGACTGGAAAAAAGTGTTGTGGACGGATGAATCCAAGTTTGAGGTGTTTGGATCACAAAGAAGAACGTCAAATACAAATCATTATTTCTAACCTAGAAATAATGATTTGTATTTGAAATAAGATTTTTTTTACATCAAACTTTGCTTTCGTCAAAGAATCCTCCATTTGCAGCAATTACAGCATTGCAGACCTTTGGCATTCTAGCTGTTAATTTGTTGAGGTAATCTGGAGAAATTGCACCCCACGCTTCCAGAAGCAGCTCCCACAAGTTGGATTGGTTGGATGGGCACTTCTTGCGTACCATACGGTCAAGCTGCTCCCACAACAGCTCAATGGGGTTCAGATCTGGTGACTGCGCTGGCCACTCCATTACCGATAGAATACCAGCTGCCTGCTTCTGCTCTAAATAGTTCTTGCACAATTTGGAGGTGTGTTTAGGGTCATTGTCCTGTTGTAGGATGAAATTGGCTCCAATCAAGCGCTGTCCACTGGGTATGGCATGGCGTTGCAAAATGGAGTGATAGCCTTCCTTATTCAGAATCCCTTTTACCCTGTACAAATCTCCCACCTTACCAGCACCAAAGCAACCCCAGACCATCACATTACCTCCACCATGCTTAACAGATGGCGTCAGGCATTCTTCCAGCATCTTTTCATTTGTTCTGCGTCTCACAAACGTTCTTCTTTGTGATCCAAACACCTCAAACTTGGATTCATCCGTCCACAACACTTTTTTCCAGTCTTCCTCTGTCCAATGTCTGTGTTCTTTTAGCCATCTTAATCTTTTTCTTTTATTGGTCAGTCTCAGATATGGCTTTTTCTTTGCCACTCTGCCCTGAAGCCCAGAATCCCGCAGCCGCCTCTTCACTGTAGATGTTGACACTGGTGTTTTGCGGGTACTATTTAATGAAGATGCCAGTTGGGGACCTGTGAGGCGTCTGTTTCTCAAACTAGAGACTCTAATGTACTTATCTTCTTGCTCAGTTGTGCAACGCGGCCTCCCACTTCTTTTTCTACTCTGGTTAGAGCCTGTTTGTGCTGTCCTCTGAAGGGAGTAGTACACACCGGTGTAGGAAATCTTCAATTTCTTAGCAATTTCTCGCATGGAATAGCCTTCATTTCTAAGAACAAGAATAGACTGTCGAGTTTCAGATGAAAGTTCTCTTTTTCTGGCCATTTTGAGCGTTTAATTGACCCCACAAATGTGATGCTCCAGAAACTCAATCTGCTCAAAGGAAGGTCAGTTTTGTAGCTTCTGTAACGAGCTAAACTGTTTTCAGATGTGTGAACATGATTGCACAAGGGTTTTCTAATCATCAATTAGCCTTCTGAGCCAATGAGCAAACACATTGTACCATTAGAACACTGGAGTGATAGTTGCTTGAAATGGGCCTCTATACACCTATGTAGATATTGCACCAGAAACCAGACATTTGCAGCTAGAATAGTCATTTACCACATTAGCAATGTATAGAGTGTATTTCTTTAAAGTTAAGACTAGTTTAAAGTTATCTTCATTGAAAAGTACAGTGCTTTTCCTTCAAAAATATGGACATTTCAATGTGATCCCAAACTTTTGAACGGTAGTGTATATACACACACACACACACACACACACACACACTTTATATATACTTTATATATATATATATATATATATATATATATATATATATATATATATATATATACAGCTTTTATCCATCAAACTGATCAACCGATCCAATCGATTGCCCCTGTCCCCAACCTTACTTACCTCACCATACAAGTAGCTTCACCCCCCCCCCACACACACACACACATGCACCTACACACACATACACATGCAGACAGATGCACATATACAAATCACACTACACACTCAAGAAATTTACCCACTGTCTTTACATAAAATGTTGCACAAATATAGATCTTCCACAGAGAGTGTTTGCACAGATACAATATATCAATATCTTTATATTTTTTTCTTTTTTTTTGGATTTTTTTATTAATGGCGATCAGGGTGGAAGGCAGAGGAAGAATTTCATTGTACAGGGAAGCTTGTTTTTAATTGTGCATATCATAGTAAATGCTTTGACTTTATATGGTGGCTCATGAGCAGATTTATGAATATCTAAGCAAGCACAAGCTTTTATACAATTTTTAATCTGGTTTCAGAAAAACATACTCTATGGATTACTGTCTTTTATACCTAACTGACTTAATAAAAAAGACAATTGATTAGGAAAAACTTTTTGGGAAGGTGTTGCTTGAAGCTCAGAAGCCCAACCCTTAAACTGCAGAGGCCAATTGTTGTTCCTAGTGTATGTAAATGACATTAAAGAGGCATGTAAATGTGACTTGTTTCTATATGCAGATGACTCAGCCCTGGTGGTTGCAGATAAAAACTTGGCTCAGCCTAGGAAAGGCTTAGCGAACAGCTAACTAACATCAGTCTATGGCTGTCTGATAACAAACTCTCCTGACACCTTGAGAAAACTGAACCAATTCTGTTCAGCTCCAAACCAGGATTAAACAAGGGTTTTAAAATAAATTTTAAGGGGGATGACATCTCTGTTAAAACAGCTGTCAATTAACTGGGCTGTACACCAGGTGTATGTATGGCCCTGAAAGTGGTAGGAAAAGTAAACACCAAAACTAAGCTTTTGGCCAGAAAGCCAATGTTCCTGGATAGGGAAAGTCAGAAACTTGTGGCATCCAGCTTAATCTATTGCCATTTTGATTATACTAGCGCATCCTGGTCAGGGACATCAGTTGGGTATGGCAAGGTATGGCAGCTGCCATACCTTGGCTGCCTGGTCAGTGTGAAATAATATATTTCAATTACACATTTCTCAAATCGAGTGAATCGGCACCTCACTCGGCTCAACTCCTGTCTTTTGGTCATCACTGACTCAATAGTGAGAGGAGCTGTCTCTCTCTCTCTCCCTCTCTCTGCGTGTGTGTCACAGGTGTTGCTAACTGACGTGGGCGCCAGAAACAGAGAGGATGAAGAGCGTGTGTACTGTGTAGCTAGCTAATAACGGTAGCATACACAATGGATGACTTTGCAATTAAATGAAAACTCTCAAAGGGAGAGCTTCTTAAAATCCCAAATGAGTCGGGGAACGCTTCATTATGGAAACAGAATGACCTCGTTGTGACAACAGTAATAGTCTAACTTGTTTTAACTGTTGCCTTGATCAAGTTCAGTTGGCGAAGATGATTTGTGAACTGTTCAGCCATGTTCATTTGGCAAAGATTGGATTATTGAAGTGTTGCCATGTCAAGTTATGTTAAGATGAAAAAGTGGTTTATTATTATACTGCTGTGTTGTTCTGTGTTGGCTGCCCTGCCTAGCAGTGTGTAGGCTACTACTAGCCTATGTATTGCTGATTTGGACCACTGTGCTAAGAAGTAGCCTAATTAGTTGGTTTGGTTTTCTGTGATTTATTTTTATTTCTGTATGCTGGTTGTGGGTGTTATTAGCTAAGTCTGTCTGAAGATGTAAGTGAACTCGTGCGGTTAAGTGTCACATTTCAAGAGCCTGATGACTCTTCTGAAATTGTGATCGCATAGATATGGTTCAGTGCACGGCGCTGGATGAAAAATTTGAAAGTATTTCAATATGTGACTGTTGTATGGGTCACATTTTGTGGTTTCATTCTATTTAATGGAGCTTGTGAGCGCTCTGCAAGGTATAATTCTTCACCCATTTGAATAAATGTAGCAAGAAAAAAATACAGTGGTATATAACTATAATGCATCGAGTTATATTGCACAAATACTTCTGATATAACCCTAAGATGTAATACTCTTAGAAGCTTTAATGCAGGCACGGCGTTATGGGTGGGCCTGACGGTCCTAGGACCGCCCACTTTTCACCAGGCCCACCCTACAATTTTCCTACCCAAAAAAATATATAGTGTGGCGGACACTAGGGGCTATGCCTCTCACCCAGCAAGACTGTGAGCTGGGGGCGTGGTTTACGTTCCCGGGCCCGCCGGTGCAGGGTTGTTCCTGCTGCAGTTGGTTTTTAGAGTTGAGGAATAAACAGCAAACTCGCCTTGGTCTCCTGTGTTTTTTCCTCATTCCTGCCACAATATATTATTTTTTACATTTTTTGTTCATTTAGTCATAAATGATTCGAAATCAGCCAATAATTGCATGATTTTGTGCTAAAAATAGTTTGTATAAACATGATTTTATATGTTGATGTTCATGCGCAAGCAAGTTCATGAGACACGTGATGTGATGTTCGACGCCGGCGGGCTAGGCTAGTTCCAACTGCCATACCAAGCGTTGCTTTTTTTCACGGAAACATAAACGGTCGGCTATGCTACCGTATGTGGGTGTAGGCTACGGTGCAACCAACTTTGTTTAAGTTCTTTAAAAGTGCACGAACGGTGTCAGACTCGGAGTCGTCACTTCAACCAGGAGATGACCAAGAGTTGGTATCCACAACTCCACTCTCTTCCTCTCCGCCACCTCAGCATGCTAGCACCAGCAGCACGGATTACGCTAGCAGCAGCAGTATGGATCATGCTAGTACAAGCAGCATGGATGCTAGTGCATCCTTCTCCACCTCGTCGTGAGTGGAGGATTCAGCCCCAAGTATGTGTTGCAAACATGTCACCTTTATCCATTTTAATCCAAAATATGTTGTTTATTTTATTTGTGTATTGGATCTTTGTCAACTTCTTCACTCATGGATTGCACCCTTGCAGTTAACGTTGCAGCAGTGGATTTGTCGGCTGCAGATGAGCCAGCGACGCAGCCAATACTGAAACAGTACCCAGTCACAATGATACGGGACAAGAAGAGGAGTTTCGCCGCACACTGGTATACCAAGTACCGTTTCCTGGAATACAGCATTCAGAAGGATGCAGTCTTTTGTAAGATGTGCCGACACTTCAGAGAGAGGGGGGAAGAAGAGAAGTCCAGTCACGCTGCCGCCGGATACAGGGACTGGAAGCATCTAAAACACGCTTGTTTTAACCACCGAAACAGCAAGACGCACACATTTGCGCTCGAGAAATTCAACAACTACAAGCGATCACTGACTGAGCTTGGCTCTGTCATCCACCAACTCGTCAACATAGATGGGAGACAGGGTGAAATCATAGAGAGGAATCGGGAGCATATAAAGGTCATCATTGACATTCTGCTCACTTGTGCCAAACAAGAAATACCCCTGCGTGGTAACCGGGAGAATGAGACCAAAAATGCAGGCAATTTTCTCGAACGTCATAAACTTATCAGCAGGCATGACAAAGCAACCCAAGAGCGACTCGATGCGATCGCTGGCAATGCAAAGATGCTCAGTCACGAAATTCAGAATGACCTGCTAGATGCTGCATGCACTCTTCTGTTGCGACGGATAAAACATGAACTGCATGAGGGATCTTCATCTTACTACGCAATTCTTGCAGACGAGTGCAAGGCTGTTTCCAAGAAGGAGCTAGTGGCCGTTTGCTTGAGGTATGTTTACAAGGGGAATGTGAGAGAACGCGCTGTTGGCCTTGTAGACACAGACAACATGACAGCTGATGCAATAGCAAAGAAAATAATGGAAGTTGTCGCAGCTTTTGAGCTGGACCCCAACATGTGCGTCGTTTTTGGATTTGATGGTGCCTCCGTAATGTCTGGGCATAAGGGTGGGTGTTCAAGCTATCCTAAAGGGCACCTTCAAAAATGCCGTGTACGTACACTGCCACTCTCACCGACTTAATCTCGTCCTGTCAGCTGTGGCACGGACGTCGACGGATGCCGCAACTTTTTTCGATTCTCTGAACACTTTGCATACCTTCATGTCTGGCACCGAACGTCGCGGTCGTTTCCTTAACGTGCAGAGAGAGATACGGCCCGATCAGAGGCCACTGGAGTTGGGGCGTGGATGTGACACGAGATGGGATTCAAGATCGGCTGCAGTGAGTAAAGTGTTCATTCTGTATGATGTTATCATAGAAGTACTGGCGCAATATGCAGAGGATGGAGGACAAAGTCAGATTGAAGCACAGTCACTACTACAGCAGATGAGAACAAAAAAGTTCATATTCCTCTTTGTACTTTTTAAGGAGTTGTTTAGCAAATCAGACTTTGTGTCAAAAAGTCTCCAGTCCATCAGCACATCAGTGACGGACACTGTTGATTTGATAGAAAACTTTAAACAAGTACTGACAGACATTCGCTCCGGTGACAGTGCGTTCTCAAAGATGTTGGCAACAACGAATGAGATGATGGCAGATAATGACGTAGAGAACTGGGATGTACTCAGTCTGCCCCCCCCCCCCGCTCAAGAAAGCTTCCTGGTCGTTTTGAAGGGAGCGTTGTCACAAGGTCATTGGGGAAATCGACGAGGGTGAGGAGTGACAGTGACCTGCCAACCATTTCCAACGCACTAATCGACTGTCAGCTTAATGAACTGAACACTCGGTTCCACAGTGACACGTATGGTCTTATGGCATCTGCAGCAATTTTGCTGTCCCCAGATAAAAATGACCGCACCTTGACCGATATAGCAAACTCTCTCAATGATGCAGGGAAGTGTTTCCACGTATCCATAACAGAGCCAGAGCTCGCAGTGTTTGTGCAACTCAGGTGGAGGAATAAAACAAGAGGAGAACAGCTTAAAAGTCTTGTTGAAGTGATGGACATTTGCAATGAGGACGTTTTCCCGAATATCCATGCTTTCTTGAAAGCTCTAATAACTCTACCGATGACATCATGTTCAGTTGAACGCGTCTTTTCCAGTGTCAACCGTATTAAAACACCCAATAGGAGCACCATGCTTACTTCTCGCCTTAAGTCGCTCTGTCTGTTGTCATTTGAGAGAGAACTTACAGTAACCCTCGACTTCGACGAAATCATTAACATTTTCAAGAGCAAACCCCGCCGACTACTCCTGTAAATAGCCTATGTCCATATAATATCCATAGAGAGTATGAAAGGGGGGATGAATAAGTAGGCTCGGCATAACGTTTTCCTAACTGGTCTGTTCCTGTCCCGATTTGCAAAGGAATATTATGTTTTTCTTCTCGTAGGCTAACGTTTGGGTTTCTTAAGCCTGTTGTTAGATAAAATGAATGACCAAGATAAATGTTGGGACAAGAAAATTGTTTTATATTGTGCAGTTGTTATACAGTCAGCCTATTATAGGCCAATGACTTGAAATGCCTTTGCAATGCAGCCGACTTTGTTGCTAGATGGTCTGAGGCTGAGCCATGTAAAAAAGAAAGGCCGATGTTCATTACTACAGGATGCCTACTCTGTGACGACAATAAATTGTTTAATGCATCTTCTCTATGTGCCTTTATGAAATCGAAAAAAAACCCCGGTGTTAATGAAATCATCTAGCATAGCCCATCGTCTTGTGATCATAGAGATTTGTAGACTGTGATCGATAGTGATTTATAATGAACTCTAGCAGCATGTCTTTACATGACAGATAACGTTATGAGCGAGTTCTGAATACTGGCTCGCTGCTCTGCTCGCGTTACTCAGGCGTTCCAATTCAATTCATTTAAACCTCCTTCCCAGAGGGGACTTTGCATGCCCTACGCAACGCTGTAATACCAAACTGCACCACTCTAGGTAGCGCGTAGGGTGGGTATTGGGACAAGGCCTTTGATTGGGCTGTGGTTACTTGGTCACAGACCTGTTGCGCCCTCTATTGGTCGGACAGTGATATAATTATAGTTCAAAATGGTCACTTACTGGCTTTCTATGTTGGCAAGTGATGGTATTGCTGCTGTTCAAGCAATATATATTTTGCACTGAGTAATTTTTAACATTTTGGCTCATTTTGTCAATGTTGCATGAATTATGAGGGGTTTTTTGTGATTACATTTGTTATTCTATCTAGCTCGATTTTGGTCTCAAAATGCACCAAATTGATGCATTTAAATTATCAATATTAAAAAATGTTCTTCCAGGGGAGCATGTCCCCGGACCCCCATAGGGAATTCCAGGCCCATCCATAATTGGCCTGGCCCACCCAAAACTGAAATCCTGGAGCCGTGCCTGCTTTAATGTCTGTAATCCCACCTAGGAATTTCGCTCTAGATATCATAACCTGGGTCTATGCTGGAATCATGGGCGTAGTTTGGCTGGGGCAAGTGGGGTCACTGCACCCCCCAGCGTCGAGAGGCGCAAACTGCAACTCATCCAAAATGTATTCTGTATAAGATAGAACGTTTGTTGACTCTTTCGCAAGTAAGTGCTAAAATGTGTCAGTGCCAAATGTTGACAGTTCATGTATTCCGGTGCTTGCTTATACTATGTTATAAACATAGGGTACACAAAATTGTGTTCAAAGAGGCCAGGTTACTGTAGTAAGCCAATTTTATCATGGCTGTTAGTCGTGGCCATTATTTGTTGTTAGTGGTTAGTTTACCCTCAGCGAGAAATAAAGTTTTTTGAATCTAACTGAAGGAACAATTATTCAAAGAAGTCAAGCTTCCCCCAAAAGAAGGGATCAGTAAAAATGAAATGAAATGATGAGAAAGTCTTAATTTTTGTATCGTTGTGTTTTTTATTTCCAATGCGTGAATTTCTCTCCTGTCCTGGAAAAATGAATCGAGCGAGCGAACCTGTGGCTGCCCCCCCCCCATCTTGCAACGCCACTGATTGTAGACAGTATCTGCGTTGTCTTGAAAGTTTTTAAACATTCAAGAGCGAGCCATAATCCTGAAAATAGACATATTTAATTTGGTTATTATAATGTATTAATTATACATATTATTACTGAGAATAATATTTTGTGTATTATTGACGTATCCATTTTAGTTGGTGAAGGACAATAGGCTTTGCAAATAGCAACGTAGCTTTTGACCGAACTTTATTACTGTGATTTATTTGACCATTTCTTGTTTGTATTTCTTAATGATTATAGGATCATAGGCTACGGCAGTTCCATATTGATAGGAAGCTATGTTTACGATGTTTTAAGAAACTCGCAGAATCAATTAATTGGATAACTTTAGTAGGCCTTTTGTTTTTATTTATGTAATTAATGTAGGTTGATAAGTAAAACGTAGCCTATTATTCGCCTATAAAATGTTACGAGTGTTCAAGAGGATGCAATAAACTAACATTACACTGTTCTTTCTTTATTAAATGCAAACAGTAATAGTGTAGCATATCAGGATTTGGTAACCTAGCAACAAATGGAGGTGGGCTTTTTGGGGGTGGTCTTTGAGCGGGAGTCGAGAGGAAGTTGGCATCTTCATGTTTTGGTCTGCTTGTCGAGCAACTAGTGCGAGTCGTGGGTGTAATAAAAAAGGGCAATAAAACTCACCGATTGACCTGACATCGTGTCTTCGGGCCTCATTATGGATCGAAACAGTTCAAAATTGTAGCCTAATTGGGGGTGCAACCGCAAAAGGAAAATACTTCCATAATAATTGCCATTAGCATGCCGTGTAGTTAAAATGTTAAAACATAATTTGCGTGCGTTATTTTACATCTTAATTGTAACAGAATAGGCAGAGGAGCACAATAGAATGTTCGTGCAGGGCACGTATTTTCGCTCACTATATCATCTATTTTTGGCAACTGCCCCTCCCCCCCGACCAGAAATTCAAACTATGTGGTTGGAGTTCCCAGTGGCATAGATTTATAACCACAGGCCTTATTCCAAAGCAATTTTGAAACATTGATAATCTTGGAAAAATAAACTGTTGACTGTGTGGTTTTCTTCAGTGGGGTTTTGTCCATTTACCGGTGATCATTTTTAGTAGCCATCTTTAATTTTGTGGAAATAAGTTTCACTTTGAAAACATGAAAAACAATAATACATACTTGCCATATTATAATCTGTAGCAGGGCCAAGGCGTTACACTTGTGGCGGGGGATACAAATTCTTTGCGCCTTTCGTCACACACAGCCCATGTATTTATTGAATTACACCAACAGCACCCCTGATTCCACTAATCTAGGGAGTCAAATAATTAAAGGTAGGGAAGGTGATTTTTTTCAGAAGCACTTTTTGTTATATTTTTTGTAATTCTCTTTACATCCCGACAGCAATCAATAAATAAAATTCTCTGACACTAAATTAAAAAAATAAAAAGAGTAATCTGTGGAAGTCGCAGGACCGTTATAAACCCATCCAATCATTTTAAGGTGTCCGGTTAAAATGATTGGATGGCCTACCTGCCTGTCAACCTATCTACCTCCAGCAGTAGGCTCGTCAGGCAGTGCGTGTTTGCGTGTTTTGGAGGAGTGGCTTTGGAGGGAGGCGATAAAGTCCTAGCCAACTTGATATTTTGCTAGTGCAATGAATTGTAGGTCGAACTACACAAGCAGAGAGAGTGTTTGTTTATTGTGTATTGGAATGATCAATATGTTTTGTTTTGTTATTAAGAGTTGTGCGCTCATTTGTGATTTAGAGTGTGCCTTTTATTATTTCTTAAATGTAAAACAAAATCCAACTGTTGTCCAAATTTGAACACAATAAAATAACAATTATTTCTAACATTATCTGTGGTTTAATAATGTACTATTGCAATGAAACAATTTAATATTACCTGAATTTAAAAAAAATGTGTTAAATTGGTATAAAACACCCTACATTTGAGACTTGATGACTTGACACCTGAAATTAGGGACTTGTGACTTGACTTGACCTGAGCTCGGTGACTTGGGACTTGACTTGAGACTTGCCCTTCATGACTTGGGACTTGACTTGAGACTCGAAGGTTAAGACTTGAGACTTACTTATGACTTGCATAACAGTGACTTGGTCACAATTCTGGTAGATACCCCTCCTCAAATATTGTTCATGTGATTGATGTCAGAATACAACAAAGAGAGGCTGTGAGGTCAGTGGAGGATTGTTATTGTTTTGTTATCGGTGAAAATAATTTGACTGAATAAGGTTTCAGTCTGAGACAAGTTTCATTTTGTATTTTTTTCATTCGAATAAAACATAAATGAATGCATAAATAAACAAACATGCTCTAACAACATTTCACTTGTACAATGGGAATTGATGAAACTAACAAATGTGAGCCATAATTTAGCTGTATAAAAAATAAAAAATAGAGCTTTTGTAAGATAATAGATTCTCAAAATTAACATGTAAAATAGTCCTGAAGTTTTTTTGTTTTTTTTTTGTGGTTTTTTTGTGTTTTTTTTTTTTGTTGTCTTGTTTCATTGAACATATTAAAATGTTGCTGGGTAATATTCACCTTTCTATATGGTTTTAATTTATCTGTTCCCTCACGCTTACACATTAAGAAAAAAAATCAATTTGTCATTTAAATCCAAAACAATAAGTTTTTGCCACCATCGTTGCATTTTATCTCTATGAGGTTACGCTTCCACATTTATCAGCAGAAGAAGCATCCACGCTCACTTATCTTTGCCATCGGTCTCTGACCTGAGCCGGTGTTCTGTGGCCCTGGTGAACAAGACACACTAAAGCCATTATTAGCTTTCAGGCCCTGCTGTTTGATTCACTATGGCCATCGATTCCCAGAGGAAATTAGTCAAGTAGAACATCACCTAATCAGATGTGTCAGCTCCCTAATGGGCAGAGCGAGGTCCAAACAAAATGACCGTGGGAGGTATGGAGGGAGGAGGGGAAGGTCGGGATGAACTGATGTGGAGGTGGAGGGAGGACACAACAATAATGGAGGGGCATGGGAGGAGATGACATTGCTGCTCTCAACCCCCCACCTCTCTCTCTCACTCTCTCTCTCTCTCTCTCTCACACACACACACAAGTTTTTCATTGTGTACTTATAGCTTCCAGTAGCCTCAGGACATGATACTTAGGAGCAAAGTAAAATATACTATTATAAAGTTGCACTTTATTTATTTTCTAGATTAAGTCGCTGCACCATGTTTTTCATCCTAGCATGGAATGAATAGTTATTTCTCCCTTTTTTTTCCTTTTTTTTTCCGGTGTGTCATTTGTGTAGGTGCGAGAATATTCTTCTTTCAGGTTGATGGCATTTCTACTACTGCAGTGAGAGACAGAGAAGTAAAGAAATAACTTGGCACAATGGCACAGTATGCTTGTGTACAAGTGCTCTCTCTCTCTCTCACACACACACACACACACACACACACACACACACACACACACACACACACACACACACACACACACACACACACACACACACACACACACACACATGATTTGGTCTGGACAAGTTTTGTAGTTTTTGATGATAAAGGGTCTCATGGCTTACCCATGTGAAGAAGAATGGCTTTATGAGTGCATGTGTCCACAAAAGAGGTGAAGAGAGACACATCAGGCAGGGAACCAGGAAGGAGGAGCAGGACAGCACCGGCTGCCATGCTGACACATGTACAGTGTGAAAAGCATGTGCATGCCTGCACACACAGTTTTGCAACATGACTGCATAGTCATGGTATGAAGCAAGCGAGGGTGTCCCATGTCGTGCTTTGCTTTAGTTTCTCTTGAGGCTTGCCACAGGTGTGTTCCCATTGGTTGTTTACATGATGGAATATAGTGTGTTCTTGGTTCTGTCCCTTTCAGTTGATCATTTTATTAATTAGTCAAAATTAAAACAGTTGCAACTCCTAAGCTGCATGTTTTCATTTTTCTATGTCTAATTTTGATGTAGAAAAGTCAAGTCAAATCAAGTCAAAATTAATTATAGCCCAATATCACAAAGTATTTCTCAAAGGGCTGTACATATAATAAAATAATGGCCCACATTAGTAAAATATATAAAAATGTGTAAAGGTGAGCTAAACTACATATGAAACATTATAAACAAAATGATATAAAATACAAACAAAATACAAAGATGTACACTGCTCAAAAAAATAAAGGGAACACATAAGCAATGCAATGTAGCTCCAAGTCAATCACACTTTTGAGATATCAGCCTGTCCAGTTAGGAAGCAACACTGATTTGTGAATCAATTTCACCTGTTGGATAATTGTCTAATTTCCACCAGGTGGAAATTAGACAATTTGCAAGACAACCCCTATAAAAGGAATGGATTTGCAGGTGGTGGCCACAGACCATTTGCCTGTCCTCATCTTTTCTGGCCGATCTTTGGTTAGTTTTTCATTTTGCTAGTGCCCTCACCACTAGAGGTGGCATGAGGCGGTATCTGCAACCTACAGAAGTTGCTCAGGTAGTGCAGCTCATCCAGGATGGCACATCGATGCGTGCTGTGGCAAGAAGATTTGATGTGTCTCCCAGCACAGTGTCCAGAGCATGGAGGAGGTACCAGGAGACAGGCCAGTACACCAGGAGACGTGGAGGGGGCCGCAGGAGGACAACAACCCCGCAGCAGGACCGCTATCTGGTCCTTTGTGCAAGGAGGAACAGGAGGAGCACTGCCGGAGCCCTACAAAACGACCTTCAACAGGCCACTAATGTGCAGGTTTCTGCTCAAACAGTGAGAAACAGAATGCATGAGGATGGTATGAGGGCCCGACGTCCACAATTGGGGCCTGTGCTCACAGCCCAACACCGTGCAGCCCGATTGACCTTTGCCAGAGAACATCTTGGTTGGCAGATTCGTCATTGGCGCCCTGTGCTCTTCACAGATGAGAGCAGGTTCACACTGAACACATGTGACAGACGTGAGAGAGTCTGGAGACGCTGTGGAGAACATTCTGCTGCCTGCAACATCCTCCAGCATGACCGGTTTGGCGGTGGGTCAGTGATGGTCTGGGGAGGCATATCCTTGGAGGGCCGCACAGACCTCTACGTGCTAGCCAGAGGTACCATGACTGCCATTAGGTACCGGGATGAGATCCTCAGACCCCTTGTCAGACCATATGCTGGTGCAGTGGGCCCTGGGTTCCTGCTCATGCATGACAATGCTCGTCCTCATGTGGCCAGAGTGTGTCAGCAGTTCCTGTATGTCGAGGGCATTGATGCTATGGACTGGCCTGCATGTTCCCCAGACCTGAATCCAATCGAGCACCTCTGGGACATCATGTCTCGTACCATCTGCCAACGCGATGTCGCACCACAGACTGTCCAGGAGTTGACCGATGCCCTGATCCAGGTTTGGGAGGAGATCCCTCAGGAGACCATCCGTCGTCTCATCAGGAGCATGCCCAGACGTTGTAGGGAGTGCATACAGGCACGTGGAGGTCACACACACTACTGAGCCTCATTTTGAATCGTCTTGAAGAATTTCCACAGAAGTTGGATCAGCCTATGTTCTCATTTTCCACTTTGATTTTGAGTATGATTCTGAATCCAGACCTTAATGGGCTAATTATTTTGATTTCCATTGATCATTCTTAGGTTATTTTGCTCTAAACACATTCCTCTGTCTAATAAATAAAGATTTTCAGCTGAAATATTTCAATCATCGAGGTCTATATTGTGTTTTTAGGTGTTCCCTTTATTTTTTTGAGCAGTGTATAACATACAGTACATATAACTAACCATCCACACATAAAATGTAATATAAGCTGGATAATGGTAGTTTAGGGCAGACTGAGGTTGAAGTCTGATGCAAATAGAAGTGCTTTGAGCTTACCTCTGAATGCGTCGACTGACACAACCTCTCTAATGTGCATAGGAAGATGATTCCGGAGAAGAGGGGCTTGGCAAGAGAAAGCCCTGCCACCTACTGATGTTTTATTTATTTCTGGAATAGTCAGGAGACCAGCATTTTGTGATCGTAGAGCCCTAGCAGGGAAAGGAGGAGTGACTGGACTCAATAACTAGGATGGTGCAAGTCTATGTAATGCTTTCCAAGTTAAAAGTAGAATCTTGAAGTTAGATCTAGCATGTACAGGGAGCCAATGTATTGAGATATGATACAATTTTCTAGCCTTGGTTAATATCCAGCAGTGGTATTTTGTACAAGTTGTAATTTGCTAATAGTTGATTTAGGTACGCCAGAGAAAAGGGCATTACAATAGCCAAGCCCAGATAAGACATATGCATGAACAAGAAAAATTACCTTGCAGTTGTAATGTTTCTTGTGTTATGCAGTGTTGGCGTGTTTATTGCCAACTCTCTTTGCATATGAAAAACACATGTATTAGCGACTGTCTTGCTGGAGTGTGGTAAAGGTGTAGCTGATGAAGTGTCTCTCATATTCTGACCGGTTCATTACACCACACATATTTCACGACATCAGCAACCTCCAAATATAAGCTACGCCTAATGCAAACCAGTGAGATTACAACAAGAAAGACACATTTTTCAAAGCTCTCTTACGTGGGATGGCTGAACATATTATTCCTTTTTCAATCAGACATATGTTTACTCTGGAATTTATTACTTATGGTGAGAAACTGATCTAGGGTATAGGTCATCAGGACCTTTAAGGGTTGATTATACAATCCATGCATCAATTACTGTGTTTACATGCACACCAAATAAGGTCTTAAATTAGCCACAGTAAACACATGTTGTTGAAACATGGAACATTCTGATATTACTTTTTATTGTAAGGCTGTTGTATGTACATTTTTACGGCAGTTCATCTCTCAGTCACAGTTTGCACAAAACTTCTCAGCACTTGCTGACAAAATCACCACTTATGTATCACTGACAAAATAGAAACACACAGCTCTCAAGGAGCATCACTGAAGCTGTGATTACATAGAAACATTTTTCCAAGCAAACCGTTTTCTTTTCAAGGTATGTGATATTAGGATGGATAGGCTGTATGAATTTTCTTTTCTTTTCTTTCCTTTGTTTTGTAAGGTAAAGATGAACTGCAACTGTGTGCAGTAACATGTAAAATGCCTTCAAATGACTTTGGTGTGCATGCCTGGGCAACACTTTATAGAACTAATTGTCTAGAAGATGGGGATGTGTCCTTTCTGAGCATGCATTGCAAACTCTCAGAGGCCCCTTCAGTGTCAGTCTGCAGATTATGTGTTGTGATCATTGCTGTGATTTCATCTTATGCAATTTGGTAAGGGTGGCTGTACTGTAACTGGTGGGTCTACATCAATTCATATTTTTATCAAGCATTATATGGTTTTAGTGGTAGTAGTAGTAGTAGTAGTAGTAATGGTTAGGTGCTTGGTTGATGATATTCAAAGTATGATATTTCTGTAACTCACAAATATTTTGTTTTGTGCTACAAAATAGGGACGAGGCTGTTTTGTCCATATTGAGATTCTGCCCATGATCATTACAATGTTAGTGCCAAAAAACTGCTCTCTCTTTCACTTCTGAAAAATGAGATGAATCTATTCTCTCGTTGCACAGGGTGGGAAAAAGGTGTGGTTGGAGGAAAACAACTAAATGATGTAAGGAAAAGACAAAAAAAAAGTCAGATTAGGTAGCAGTAAATAGTCCCAATACAAATCTTTTTCTTTTTCTTTTTCTCTACACAAAAGCTTATCTGGTAGAGGTTTTTTTTTAATGAATAAGTTATATGATTTGGTGCAGCTATAACAAAAGATAATGAGGAGAAACATAAATAGGTTGAATAAGAGAGCTACAAAGAGAGGGGCTATATAAAATATATAAAAGCTATGTATTTTCCAGACTTATTTGTTTAACGGAAGGTATGTTTTTTTTGGTTTTTTTTTACTTCAGTGATCATTTTTGAAATGTGTCCCAGCTGAGCATATCCTTAGATCACCCATTCTCTACCAGTGGGGTGGGCCTCAGAATGCTACCTGTTGGCCGTGGAGGCAGTGGTGAGCCAGAAAGTTTTTTTTTTTTGTCCTACTGTTAATTTACAAAGCTAGTTATTTTTATATATAACTTTGCTCAGGAATTCACATAAATATTAAATGTCAAATTAAAATACACAATTTCGTCATGCCAACCGCGACACATCATCAGATAGAGGCAAACATGTATTGCCACTGTTGGCTAGATAATGTTGTCTTGGATGCAGTGACACAGAATGGATCTGTTTTTGAAACAAGAAAGTGATGTGGGAGACAACCTTGCAGCAGTAAAAGCTCCAAAGCATGTGGTAATGAAATAAGACCCTGAATGCATTAAATTTATATTCATAATGGCAGTCAGTGATGCTGAGCAGAAAGCACAGTGTGTTGAATGTGGTGAAATCCAGTCAAATGAGGCGCTAAAACCATTGAAGCTCCAGAAATACTTAAACACAAAGCACCCGGATGTGTTGGGGAGGCAAAAGAGTGTTTCCTAAGGAAAAGGGATGGGCTTCAGGCACAACAGGACGTCATCACAACATTAACAAGTCAGTCAAAAGTCACTTTAAAATCTAGCTACTATATGGTTGCTGCTCATATAGCTCGTAGCAAGAAACCCTTTATGATCACAGAGGATCTTATTTTGCCTAGCACTATGGATAAGGGCTGAAAGTTACTGGCACAGGCAGCTGCACCCAAAACTCAGTCAGTACAACTCTCCAATGACACCGTGAGCAGAATTGTTGACATGAGTTGAAGAGGTCAAATGCCAGCTTGTGGAAAGAATAAAGGCAAACCCCATACTTTGCCATACAGCTGGACAAGTTGACTGATGTTAGCAATGCTGCTTTATTGTTAGTTCTTGTAAGATACTGCAGGGACAGTAATCTTCACGAGGATCTACTGTTTTGCAAAGAGCGTCCCACAAGAAGAATGGTAGATAATGCAATGCACTGCCCTGATGATCACTGAAAAAAGGTCTTGACTGGTAATACTGTACAGGTGTTTGCATCAATGACAGGAGTACATCATGGCGTTCTCAAATAGATCCAAGAGAGGGCATCAGACGCCACGTGGACATGTGGTTTCCTACATAAGGAAAGTCTAACAACAAAGCAGATGTCACCAGAGCTGCATGAAGTCATTAACGTAAGTGGGGAAAACTTATTTATATTTAGAAAAAAATGCACTCAACCCAAGGTGTTTTGCTGCTCTCTGTGAAATACTTGATACAAATCATTTGCAGCTCTTGTACCACTGTGAAGTAAGGTGGTTTCCATGAGGATGTGTGCTTCATTAACTTTTTGAACTGAGAAACTAAGTGCACACATCTCTGGAAGAGCAGGACTCCCCTCTAGCCGAACATTACACTGATCGTAACGTCCATGCAAAACTGGCCTACTTATCAGATATAATTGACCAGTTAAATCAGCTTAATGTATCAATGCAAGGCAGAAACAGCATAGCATTTTTGGTTTCAGACAAAATGGAAGGCTTCAAAAAAAAAACTTATTCAGAAGAGTCAAGGAGGGACAATTTGACATGTTTTCACTCTCAAGTGAAACTTTGGAAGCCCCTCATGTCAACATATCCAGCGCTATAACCCAACATTTGACTCCGTTGTCACGAAAGTTTGCAGATTACTTCCCAAGGGACCCATGACATGGAAACCTTTGGATTTTGGACCCTTTCTCTGTGGATCCTGCTTCAGAAGACACGGCTCTGTCCACTGTGTTGGAAAATGAACTGATGGAAGTTTAAGCAGACAGCAGCCTGAAATTTTAGCTCACACAATTTGCCCTTGCTTCATTCAATATCCCTCTCTGTCACAACGGGCAATCAAATTTATTTTGCCTTTCACTACCACCTATTTATGTGCATCAGTAATTTCTGAAGCTGTAAGCAAAGCCATCCTTTTCATTGCTACAAATTTGCTTTAGGTAAAGCAGTAGACTGTCAGAGAGAGAGAGGGAGAGAGAGAGAGAGAGAGAGAGAGAGAGAGAGAGAGAGAGAGAGAGAGAGAGAGAGAGAGAGAGAGAGAGAGAGAGAGAGAGAGAGAGAGAGAGAGAGAGAGAGAGAGCGCATGAGCATGAGCATGGCTGTGTAGTCCCAGAGCCACTGCAGTGTGAAATGCTGTTCTGCCTGGTTCCATCACTTTATAAACAGCAGCTCCTCAGCCCCATCTAATGTGTGCTGGTCTGTGACCCAGATGATAATTTGGACAATTATATTCAGTGGTGCTAGAAAGTTTTTGAACGCTTTACAGTTTTCAAAGAAGGTTGAATCAGTTCATCTGGATACAACACTCATTGACAGATACGTTTCATCGCTCATTTAAGTGACCTCTTAGTTATGTCACTTAGATGAGTGATGACACATATCTGTCAATAAAAAGTGTATCCAGATGAACTGATGCAACCTTCTTTGATGTTCTTACCTGGATTATTGAGCATGCATAAAGACACTTTACAATTATCTGTATTATGTAGGTATCCTAAAAGTAGATAAAGAGAGCCCAAATACATAATTAACACAAAAATACAATTTTTCATTTATCTATTGAGCAAAAATTATCTGACATTAAATATTTTTGTTGGAAAAAGTATGTAAACCTTTGCCTTCAGTAACTGGCCAACCTTGAGCAGCAATAGCTTCAACCAATTGTTTCCAGAAACTCTTGATCAGTCCTGCACAATGACTTGGAGGGATTTTGGTGGGTTTCCTTTAGGGGTCAACCGATATGATTTTTTTTCAGGGCCGATGCCAATTATTAGTAATCAGTGAGACCAATAACCGATATTTGGAACTGATATACATTTGCAGTAAAAATTAAAATCTTGGTGTCAAAATTTAGAATAACATAAACTTCACTGAAATGCCTTTAAGCATGTTTAATTAAAAGATAACTTTTCATTAGTTTTAAACAAAAAGTGCAGGGAGCTACCAGCAGCAAGAAATAACATCATGTCAAGTCAAGTCAGTTTTATTTGTATAGCCCAATATCACAAATTAAAAAATTGCCTCAGTGGGCTTTACAGCAACACAACATCCTGTCCTTAGGCCTTCAACAACTCCCTAAAAAAACTAACAGGGAGAGACAAAAAAAAGGAAGAAACCTCAGGGAGGGCAACAGAAGAAGGATCTCTCTCCCAAGATGGACAGACATTCAATGGATTTTCTCTTTACACAATTTACAGAATACAACATTGAAAGAGGATAACATAATTATAATGGAATTATATAATATATGAAGAACATGATGAGGAGAATTCAAGCAGTGTCCAGACACCACCAGAACAACCCAGGAGCTGAGCCACGCAACCAGCATCACCATGTAGAAAAAAAAATGCATTAGTCACATGTCTGAGTGAGAGAAGAAGATGACATTGAAACAGGATAAAAAAATTAAATGGATTTATAAGATATATAATAAAAAAAATTTGTTGAGAGGGATGCCAAGCAGTGTCCAGGTGGCAATCACCATCAGAACAGTGCTTGTTAAATTCACTGAGGCAAAAACCGACCCACCATGCAGCACAGGTTGTGAAGAAGAAGTATTCAACTTAAAGGCAACTAATTGTTGGTTAAGGCACAAAGATGAGTTTTAAGTTTGGATTTAAAGGAATCCACAGACTCTGATTGTCTGATGGCAGCAGGCAGGCGATTCCATAAGAACAGGGCCTGATAGGCAAAGGCTCTGCCCAGCTGACTTCTTCTTAACTTTGGGTACACACAGGAGCCCTGTATTTTGAGAGCAGAGAGCTCAAGATGGAATGTACAGTTTAAGAAGATCAGACAGGTAAGATGGGGCAAGCCATTGTCATATCCTATCATTTTTTTTTCGAATCAGCTGGCTAAATTATGGATCAACAAATGAAGGGTTGACGTTTGCTATCGCATTCAAATTAGCTTTATGGGACTCAACATTAGCTTACATTATTATGACCATTGGCTACCTAATATCTAATTAAAATGGAAGGAGTCTCTGTCTGTATGTATGTGTGTATGTCTGTACTAGGGTTGCCACCTTCTATGTGGAGAAATAAGGGATGTCCCCAAGCTCCCTGCCCCGTGTCGCAAGTCCTACATCTCCCCCCAGATGATGTAATGATTTTTTGAGAATCCAAACGCTGATACACACAATTTGAAGTGCTTTATTGCAAGACAAAGTAACAAAAGCACTTAGAACTGGGAAACTGGGCACGCTTGTCATCATAGAAATAAATCACAAGATTGTGGTGGTTTTGCAACCTCAGCATAGATGATTGTGATGTTTATTGCAAATTCGGCGATATCTACTGCCTTATATTTGCAACAAAGCTCAGTTCACTCATTGGAGCTGCTTCAGTCTGCATGTGTGTGTTAATAGGCTATAACTTGTGACATGTAACTAATGAGATAGTCCTGTGTGTGGGACATTGCACGAAACCACAGAGAAGGGAATAAAGACAGAGAGGTGACTGTATCAAGAGCCAAGGTAGTGCATTTTCAAATTAATTTATTTTATTCGCAGTCAGATAAAAAAAAAGAAACAATTATTCCGATAATTGTGAAAATGCTGAATTTTGGATCCGATAATTGGCCAGGCCGATAAAATCGGTCACAACTTAACTTCCTTGCATGAACTGCTCTCTTCAGGTCCTTCCGCAACATTCGTATTGGATTAAGGCCTGGACCATGACTCAGCCATTCCAAAATGTTAAATTTCTTCTGCTTTAACCATTCTTTGGTAGACTAATGTGTTTAGGGTTGTTGTTGTGCTGCATGATCCACTTTCTGTTGAGCTTCAGTTCACTGACTGACACCATGACATTCTCCTGTAGAATTTGATGGTACAATCTAGAATTCATTGTTCTGTCAATGAAGGCTGTGGCATCTGGGTGGCATGGCGGTCTATTACATTGCCTACCCAAAGCTCATGACCATAGGTGAGGATTGGAACGAAGATTGACTGGTAAATTGAGAGCTTTGCCTCCCGGCTCCGCTCCTTCTTCGCCACAACAGTCTGGTACAACATCCGCATTACTGCTGATGCTGCACCAATCCGCCTGTCAATCTCCTACTCCAGCCTGGTCCCTCACTCATGAACAAGACCCCGAGATACTTGAACTCCTTCACTTGAAGCAACAACTCATCCCCAACCCAGAGGGAGCAACCCACCATTTTACGGCAGAGAACCATGGTCTCAGACTTGGAGGTGCTGACTCTCATCCCAGCCATTTCACAGTCAGCTGCAAACCTTCCCAGTGCGTGCCGAAGGTCGCGTTCTGATGAAGCCAACAAAACCACATCATCTGTGAAGAGCAGAGATGCAATTCTGAGGTTCCCAAAATGGACACACTCCTCACCTTGGCTGCGCCTTGAGATCCTGTCCATGAATATCACAAACAGAATCGGAGACAATGGACAACCTTGGCGGAGTCGGGCACCCACCTAAAACATGTTTGACTTTGTGCCAAGAATGTAGACACAGCTCTCACTTTGGTTATACAAGGACCGGATGGCTTGTAGCAACTGCCCCGGTACCCCATACTCCTGCAGTACCCCCCCCACACACACACACAGAGTGCCCCGAGGTACACGGTCGTAAGCCTTCTCCAAGTCCACAAAACACATGTAGACTGGCTGGTCAAACTCACATGCCCCCCTCAGCACTTCCGCAAGGGTAAAGAGGTGGTCTGTTGTTCCATGGCCAGGACAGAATCAGCATTGTTCCTCCTGTATCTGAGGTTTGACAATCAGTAAGAGCCTCCTTTCGAGCACCCTAGAGTAGACTTTCCCAGGGAGGCTGAGCAATGTGATGCCCCAATAATTGGAGCACACCCTCTGGTCCCCCTTTTTGAATATAGGAACCACCACCCCAGTCTGCCACTTCACAGGTATTGTCCCCGACCTCCACGTGACACTGAAGACGCGTGTCAACCAAGACAGCCCAACAATGTCCAGAGCCTTCAGCATCTCAGGGCGAATCTCATCCACACCCGCTGCCTTGCCACCGAGGAGCTTTTTTAACTACCTCATAGACATCTGCCAGGGATATGGGTGGGGCTTCCCGAGTCTTCAGACTCTACCTCCTCCACTGAGGACATGTCATTCGGGTTCAGGAGCTCCTCAAAATGTTCTTTATACCGCTCGACAACATCCCCAGTCCCGTTCAACGGTTTCCCTCCCCGGCTGAACACAGCCTCAGTCAAGCCCCGTTTCCCCTTGCTGAGTCACCGGATGGTTTGCCAGAACTTCCTTGACGCCAACCAAAGGTCCTCCTCCATAGCCTTGCCAAACTCCTCCCACACCCGAGTTTTTGCTTTCACGACTACCGAAGCAGCAGGCCTTCTGGTACCTGTCTGCTGCTTCAGGAGACCCCTGGGCCAGCCGACTCCGAAGGCCTCCTTCTTTAGCTTGATGGCTTCCATCACCACCAGTGTCCACCAGCGGGTTCTTGAGTTGCCGACTCGACAGGCACCGATTACCTTTTGACCACTAATGGTAACTTAGTATCTGCTTAACTGTTGCACTCTGTTTCTATCTTATCCCAATGAAGAACATAAGCCCCAAGCATTTGACTCCAGTTTAGTGGACTGACAATAACATGGCTGGGTCCATTGTTTTCAAATATTACTAACACTGATGATTTTAACTGATTTTTCTGTTTACCCAATACAGAAAATGTAGCGTCATGTTGATGTGCAGAAAGTGTTCCTGCATAATTAGCTGGACATGATGAATTAGTTGCTTGTCTTCCACATGCTATCTCATGGGACTGCAACATCATGTTGCTGCTTCCCTGATGATTTAATCAGGTTTTTAGGAGACTAATTTTTTCCTTGATCAGGGTATTGATAAATTGTGATGGATGACAGCTGTGTGGACCTGGGTAGTTTTTCCTTAAAGGAGTCTTAAAAAACAAAAAAAACAAAAACAAATCACCTCGCTTCTCTGCTTGGCAACAAAATCCAAATATGTCACATATAACACTTTCTTTGACTGTGCGAGAGAAAATATTTCATGTACATCTGTGTTAATGATAGGAAGCTCTCAATACTAGTCAACAGAAAAGTGTTACAATGGACACTTATTCAATAACAGTGGAGAAGCATAATGTACAACAATCACTTTTTCATCCCCTGGATATGTAAAGTTAGCTCAATATATGCTCTATTTAATTCCTTATAAATAATTATATTGTTTTAGCTGTACAGTCACAATTTGACTAACTTATGCCACATTAAAATGAATGTAGGTTGTGTATGGATTGCTGCATTACTCTGCAATCACATTCCTGAACCTTTCTCTTGACTATGACCCACTAATGATTGTTCCCTCGTAACATTTCTTCATGTCTGAAAAACATACTTTGCAGTCAACAGGCAACAAGTATGTGTGATTCACATATTTATTTTTCCTGTGATAATCTACATACACATTACAGGAATTTTACATGCGGCTGTGATACATATCGAAAACACAGAGCCAGTGCACTATATAGTTGGGTCTATGTCTGATGGACCATGTTCTTTTGCCTGCAGTTGAAAGGGGTATTGGAGATACGACTGGTGAAATGAGTACTTATTCTAGCACTATCTTGACTCCTGACAAAAGCAGAAGGAAAACATTTTTTTTTTTTATCAAACTTGATACAGATCAATCAAATAGGAGCCAATTTCTTGCCTTGGCAGAGTCATTCTATAGATATCAGCAGAGCTAAAACTTGCTTTTTCTTGCCCAAGATTATCTGCAGCTAGATAGAGCTAGGCTTTCAATATGGGCTTAGGCTTTCCTCCCTCTCCATGCACACATTTGCTCTCTAAAACATAAATGTCTTTGTCACTGCTATTTGATGGTACCAGGTCGTAAGGCAGAATCATAAATATAGACATGGCAGCAGACAGCAAGATGATTAAATGGGCCGTCATTACTCAGGTAAAGAGGGAGGTCTAATGAAAGGCTTCATCAGCAGCAAAATCTGTGACCAATTAGCTATACCACAAAATGATGAGAGCTTTTGTCAAATATGTCTATGCTGCCCTGCCATTGTTATGCAATATTTAAAGAGAGCGGCATGAAAAGACTGGTGTCTGATGCTTGGGTGTAACCATGCATTCCTTTGAGGGGAGGTCATGTCCCCCCCAGTACTGAGAAAAATACCAATCTGTGACCCCCAATATACAGTAGGAAATATGTTAAATATGTCTTGCTTTTATGAACCCTGTGAATGGATCTGTCTCATTATTCCCTACTTATTTCCTATTTATTTTCAATGTATTTCTGTTAAATAAGTTTGTGACCCCCCCCCCCAAAAAAAAATAAAATTGTCCATCTAGCACACCCAACTACTATATGGTAGCGGAGATACCCATAACATGCTTGTAGAGCGAGACGTTTCTGTGGGGATCTGCTAGCAAATGGCTCTTTATTTCTGTATTCGATCCCACAATTTGAAACAAACATATACAATTTATACATCAAACATTTTCAGTGTATTCTGCTGAGTCAAATGGTACCAAGGTTGAAGCAATCTAACATCTACTTTTGACATTACGACCTGACCCTTGGAGTGGCCAGGGGTACACTTCCTATCAGAGGATAACTTCCCATAGATACATACACATGGATACCACATTGGCCACTGCTGTTCATTGGAGCGATGCATCAACGCGACTGCCATAGTAGTATGGGGAAGCTGTGCATCGTAATGCATGCATGTCTATCGAGACATGATATCTATCCACAATTAATATCATAAATCACTTAAATGTCAACTGAATTTCAAGTGGTTCAGTTTGTTACAAATATCAGACATGCATTAATGACACAGGATACATGGTTAAATTAAACATGTGTGTTTTCATACCAAAATACTTTATAGATAGTAACACTAATAGTTCTATAACAGTGGTCATCGACCCTGCCCCTGGAGAACTACCGTCCAGCTGGTTTTCACTCCAACCCTAATTTGACACATCTGATTCAACTAATCAAGGTCTTGGTAAGTAAGTAATTAATAAAATTGGGCATGTTAAATTAGGGGTAGAGTGTAAATTGGCAGGATGGTAGCTCTCCATGAGCAGGGTTAGTGACCACTATTCTATAACATTTAAAATGAACTTAGCCTACATAATACGTACATCTCACTGCATGTAAAATAGCTAGCATCATGTCATTTTTTTTTAAAATAATTTTTGAGCTAATTTTTTTAGCATGGTTTAGCACTGGCGGCACAGTGGCCCAGTGGTTAGCACTGTTGCCTCACAGCAAGAAGGTCCTGGGTTCAAACCCCATGCTGTCCTAGGTCCTTTCTGTGTGGGGTTTGCATGTTCTCCCCATGTCTGTGCGGGTTTGCATGTTCTCCCCGTGTCTGTGGGTTTCCTCCGCATGCTCCGGTTTCCACCCACCATCAAAAAGATATGAATGTTAGGGTTAATACTCCTGTCTGTGCCCCAGAGCAAGGCACTGGAAAGAAGAACTGGAGTTGGTCCCTGTGTGCTGCAGCTGCCCACATAGGATGGGTTAAATGTAGATGACAAATACATTGTAAGATATATAAATCATTGTAAGGTACAATGACAAAATAAAGTGGCTTTCTACTACAGTGTATCAGCAGGGTCATAGTGTAATAGTTACACATATTGATAAACAAATGTTAGTTATGTACAAGTGAAAATAAATTACTTAGGGCTGCATGTTTATACAGGAGAGATGAACAATACAATTTTAACTTTAATTCAATATATATGTACAAAACAAAAAAACAGTTTTTCCTCAGAATAATATCAGTCATTGGTTGAATCCTGTTTTACAGGCACAAATCTAATAGCCCTGTAACAACACTACTTTACACAGCTTCTTTCTCAAGCTGACACTCTGCAGTTGTAGCGTAATTTTTTGCCACATGGTGTTGCCTCAGCTTATGAAATCTGCTCACAATTTCAGATATGAGGCTAAAGTAATGGTTGTCAATGCCATCCCGAGCTTCAACAATATGGTCACGAAGATCAAACACATCTTCAGAACCCATGTTTGCTCTGACAATGCAGTTGACCAGAGACAGTGCACTGATGTGCTGCAGATGAAATGTTGGTGGCCCATTGGATGCAACATTTGTAGATGTAACTACATATTGTTGTGCTTTACAAAGGTTTGCCAAAGAAATCCTGAGCCGATGTGGTTACATTGCTTTTAGATGATGACCCCCCCCCCCCAATTTTCTCCCAATTGCACTTGGCCAATTACCCCACTCTTTCGAGTCATCCCAGTTGCTGCTCCACCCACCTCTGCTAAGCCGGGGAGGGCTGCAGACTACCACATGCCTCCTCCAATACATGTGGAGTCGCAAGCCGCTTCTTTTCACCTGACAGTAAGGAGTTTCATAGCACATGGACGTAGCACGTGGGAGGATCATGCTATTCCGCCCAGGTCCCCCCCCCCCCAACAGGCACCCCGACTGACCAGAGGAAGTGCTAGTGCAGTGGTCAGGACACATACCCATATTCGTATTCTCACCTCAGACACAGCCAGTTGTGTCTGTAGGGATGCCCGACCAAGCCGGAGGCAACATGAGGATTCAAATCGGCGATCCCCGTATTGGTATGCAACAGAATAGACCGCCACGCCACCCAGATGCCCAAATGATGGTTCTTGATGGAGTGCCATCTGAGGTATTGGAGAGCATGGTTATTCAGCTTAGGCTATCACCCTCGACCTTTACGCACTGAAATTCTTCCAGATTCCTTGAATCTTTTAATTATGTTATGCACCATAGAGGGTAAAATTCTATCTTTATTTGAGGAACATTGTTTTTCAACATTTCAATAATTTTCTCATGCATTTGTTGGCAAACTGTTGATCCTCGGCCCATCTTGATAGGCCTTTCCTGGATGCTGCTTTTGTACCAAATTATGATTACAATCACCTGTTGACATCATCCATTTCAAATCACATCATGATTTCATTATTTTACCTCATTACTAGCCTGCGAATTTTCATGTATAAATATCACAGAATTGTGGGAAATGCACTTTAAAAAAAAATGCTGGGGGAGGGCTCTCATTTAGACCCCTCCCCCCCAATGTCTATACCATGGTTCCGCCCTTTGCCAAAGTGCAGGGAAAGAGGGACTCAGTGTCTTGATGTTGTTATAGTGATTAAAGAATAATAATAATAAATAAAAACATGTTGATGGTGATGATACGGGTTGATGCAGGACCCCTGGTGAGAGAAAGCTTGTTTTGATCGTGTTGAAAAGTGTCTCAACTGATTATTTAAATGCCAATTGAATATTGTGATCATGAGACAAATTTAAATCAGGAACCAATGGGGGGGGGGATTACAAATAACCATCAGGTTTTGCTTCAGCCACCTGTCAGACATACTTGAGAGCTAATAAATTTCCATGGGTGTGTAAGAACAAATTTGTACATATAAATGGCTGATGAATGAGGCCCTTGATTCAGCTCCCCTCTACTCCCTCTTCCGTATCTATGCTGTGTGTTGTATTATGCCTCTGTAGCACTTTGACATCCATGGATTACAAGTCCCGAAAGAGGTCAGAAAACCAGAAAGCTGATCATCTCACACAGCTGATGGGGTTCTCAGTCAGAGCTTTGGTCTGGTCTGGTCTAGTTATCTGTTCCCATGTTGTATTCTCCCCACTCCATTCTGCTTCTCTATAAGTTATACTGTGTTGCAAAAAAAAAAAAAAAAGAAAAAAAATGGATACAGAGACAGATAAAGAGAAACAGCAGACACAAAAAGGACAGACAGAGACAGGCAGAGGAACCGGTACAGATATAGCTGTCTCCTCCACCGCCAGTGTTTCAGTAGCAATATCCCACACAAAGCCCAGTCATCCTTGTCCTCTGTGTAAGAAATAAACAGAGAGGCTCCACTGAGGCTTCTGCCCTTCATATTAGTCAGGGCAGAAACACAAAGCTGTACTGAACTCTGGGCTGCTAGAAGGGAATGGTGGAGGAAGCCTTGAAAGTAATGACAGAGAATGACAGCATTGTTATTACTTAGTCAGTCATACACCTCATTTCGTTCTGTCGTCAGTCGGTCCTCTGGAGAAAACACTGTGCTTTGATTTGAGACTGAAAAGGGATCAGATGCAACCCTGCGGGGAAATAATGTTGCAAACATGATCATGATATCATGATCTGCATCTGATCATTTTTATCTGGAAAGAATTACCATATCTCATGTTTATATATACCAGCAGGCTGATAGAAGTTCATTGTCATGGTTCAGTGTTGCTCTCCATATCTGAAGATTACTGCTGAGGTCGAGGGTGTTTGGGTGTACGTAAGATGGAAGCAGGTGTGTGTGTGTGTGTGTGTGTGTGTGTGTGTGTGTGTGTTTTTGTAACACATAAGAAAGAAATAAAGTTGAGGGTTTGCAGCATCCAGGAGGATGTTTGGCTGAGAAATGATTAGGCTGCTGGGTCAGATCAATTTAAGTGTGAAACTAGGCTTCCTCACTTTGTCTCTCTGCCCAAACACTGCAGAGAAATGACTGTTCTCTGGTGAAAGTGCCTTCAAACACACTGCATGCTTGTTATATCTGCAGCCTATACCTTTGATTACACAACTACACAGGCAGATGTAGGCAAAGAGTGTATCGGAGAATCTGGAGATGCATATAACTTTGAGTAGGTGTAGCTAATATATATATACACTACCGTTCAAAAGTTTGGGATCACCCAAACAATTTCGTGTTTTCCATGAAAAGTCACACTTATTCACCACCATATGTTGTGAAATGAATAGAAAATAGAGTCAAGACATTGACAAGGTTAGAAATAATGATTTGTATTTGAAATAAGATTTTTTTTACATCAAACTTTGCTTTCGTCAAAGAATCCTCCATTTGCAGCAATTACAGCATTGCAGACCTTTGGCATTCTAGCTGTTAATTTGTTGAGGTAATCTGGAGAAATTGCACCCCACGCTTCCAGAAGCAGCTCCCACAAGTTGGATTGGTTGGATGGGCACTTCTTTGAGCAGATTGAGTTTCTGGAGCATCACATTTGTGGGGTCAATTAAACGCTCAAAATGGCCAGAAAAAGAGAACTTTCATCTGAAACTCGACAGTCTATTCTTGTTCTTAGAAATGAAGGCTATTCCATGCGAGAAATTGCTAAGAAATTGAAGATTTCCTACACCGGTGTGTACTACTCCCTTCAGAGGACAGCACAAACAGGCTCTAACAGGTACTATTTAATGAAGATGCCAGTTGGGGACCTGTGAGGCGTCTGTTTCTCAAACTAGAGACTCTAATGTACTTATCTTCTTGCTCAGTTGTGCAACGCGGCCTCCCACTTCTTTTTCTACTCTGGTTAGAGCCTGTTTGTGCTGTCCTCTGAAGGGAGTAGTACACACCGGTGTAGGAAATCTTCAATTTCTTAGCAATTTCTCGCATGGAATAGCCTTCATTTCTAAGAACAAGAATAGACTGTCGAGTTTCAGATGAAAGTTCTCTTTTTCTGGCCATTTTGAGCGTTTAATTGACCCCACAAATGTGATGCTCCAGAAACTCAGTCTGCTCAAAGAAGTGCCTATCCAACCAATCCAACTTGTGGGAGCTGCTTCTGGAAGAGTGGGGTGCAATTTCTCCAGATTACCTCAACAAATTAACAGCTAGAATGCCAAAGGTCTGCAATGCTGTAATTGCTGCAAATGGAGGATTCTTTGACGAAAGCAAAGTTTGATGTAAAAAAAATCTTATTTCAAATACAAATCATTATTTCTAACCTTGTCAATGTCTTGACTCTATTTTCTATTCATTTCACAACATATGGTGGTGAATAAGTGTGACTTTTCATGGAAAACACAAAATTGTTTGGGTGATCCCAAACTTTTGAACGGTAGTATATATATATATATATATATATATATATATATATATATATATATATATATATATATATATATATATATATATATATATAGCATTTTTTTTCACAGAAACCGTCAATGGTGTTGCCAAAAGTGCTCAACAAATGAGCAGTGGAATATCAAGATAGATGTGGGGAAACTTTTTTAAATACATAGCAGTCAAGCTTGTTTCATGCATCATGCACTCATTAGCTGCCAATGTGACTCAACAAAGAAGAACACACAATTTGCGTTGCCTCACATCACATCCCTGTTTTTGGTGGACAGCAATCAATGAGAGGAGAAAACATTTAAACTATTACAACCAATGGGGTAGGTAGTTAGAATGCACAGCAACCAACGGTGGAGTATCACTGGATTTTATATATATATATATATATATATATATATATATATATATATATATATATATATATATATATATATAATCCAGTGAGTCAAGTAAATTCTTTATGAGACAGTGCAAGCCTGTTTAATACCATAAGCAATCATCAGCTGTCAACAAAGCTACTCAGGAAAGGACATACCATTTACTGCCTCATCATGCACATCATGTACACAATGTGCAATGGGTAAGGGAGAGTTGCAACAAACAAAAATTCAAAAACATGTGATCACTAATGGAGGTGTGACATTCAAAATTCAAAAACACGTGATCGCTAACAGTCCAATGGGGGGGGTAATTTGTCTATTGGCATGATTTATTTATAATTGCAAAATAGGTGCTTATATCTATGTCTATAACTGCTGGCCAGTTCATTCCTGTTATTATGTGTAGACATTTCTGGTTTGCAAATGATAAAATATGTTTCAGTTAGACATAGATTGCACATCTTACTGATGGTTGAATATGCTTTGTTCTTTGAGAGGATTTTCCAGGTGGCTGAATAATTAATGTTTCTGTCCATGAATGACCAAATATAACGGCTTAAAGATGTTAAATTCTTTAAATGGTTGTTTCTAAAGCTACACGTGTGCATTAAACCTCTTTTTGAGTGTTCCCTCTGTTAGACCGATGTATGTCTCTATTTGCCGTTGTCATCTCTCTTCACCGTAGCTTGGTAGATAGCTCCCTTCGTCTGGGATTTTCTTTCGAGGGGGCATGAGTCGTTCACACGACAGATGCAGTTGGGGGAGTCCAACTGTGATAAAGGTGTCATTTGTTCATGACTCCTGTGTTGTGGGATGATGTTATTTGTTGAATGTTAGGCAAGCAGCTGTAACTAATTTTGATGGTGTTCCTATTGAATATCTTCCTCAGTTGATGGTCCAGGGTAAAGCACTTATCCAAAAGTTCAAAAAACTGCTTACCGATGTTTGTGTCCGCGGTATCACTGTAGGGTGGGTTGTGCCAGGTGATGTTTCGTTTTCTGCTACGTTTGTTGATTTGCTGGCAGTCAGTGTTTAATGGTGGGTTGTACTTGAGCTTAAAATTGTAGCCGCTCTTTTGTAATGCATCTTGATATGGGGGTGTAGCTTCATTGAAGATGGACTCATTAGATGATAATTTTGAGAGTATGCTATTAATGCTTTCTGGGATGTTCTTCACGATGGAGGGTGGGTGGTTGCTTTCTCTATGGACACACTGCAGCGTATTGTTGGGCTTAATTTACGGCTTGTATGTGTCATTCCTAAGGTCCATAGGGATGTCCAGAAAGTCAATTTGCTTTTTGTTTGTTTCAATAGTGATTTTTTAGCCCATTGTTTGAGAATAGTTTACATATTGTTTTCTTACCTCTCTTGGTGTTTTGCTACAAATTGTTTTGTATCAGTCTTTGCCCATCATCCCTATAGAGTCCAACATTGATGTCCAGGTCCTGTAGTTGAGACAACAAACACATTCCAACTAGTTCACAAGTTTCCGCCTCTAGTAGAAGACCCGAACTTGAAGAAGACACACACCACCCTAAAAAGGGTGAGAGAGTGATTTATTTAAAAAAAAAAAAAACTTAAATCTTAAAAAGTAATTTTATCTTTTTCTTTATTGATTTTTGTATTTGTATTTGCACACCCCTGGTCTTCCCTATATGCCATACATAGTTCCATGCAAGTGAATCATCATCATCTATCACTGATGTGAGACTTAATTTAGAGTGTAACTGCTGTTTTCTTTTTATAAATAAGTATAATTTTCCACGCACTGTTAATGTGTTGATATGAAGCAGCTACAAGACTATGCTAGTGAGTCATCAGCAATTGTGATTGTGTGTTTAAAATATTCATGTCAGAATTTTGTGCATGCAGTTTGGCGGTCGTGATGGTTTGGTGTATGAGCTGTTCTGTAGTACTGTTGAATACACTTCCATCACCACAAGTCCATCACAAAGTCATAGACTTTATTCTTGAGAGGTGTGTGGAGCTGTAACTTGGCAGTGTCTGCTTTGTCAAAGCGATGTGAAGGGTCTCATGATAAGTGTTTGTCCCCTTATTGCTGACAGAAACGGTTGTCAAGTGCCTCTGCATATCATTCAGTTCACAATGAGCCCTCATTCTTGCAGTAAAAACTTGAAATGGAATAAGCTTTTTGAAGAAGAGGAGTGGAGGGATGCCTCCACTCTTCACAGACTCTGAATAAAACGGCAGCAACATGCATATAATTTATAATTCCCTGTATGGTCGCTTGTGAGTCGTTATGTGTTTGTGTGCCTGCTGTTGTTACAAACTATTTCTCCACTCTTTTTAAAGGCATGCTGGGAATTTAAATTTGTGTTAGCACGACGTTTCAATGTCACTGATTTTTTTTCCAATTCTAATATTGTTTTGATTTTTATCTGTCTGACTAATGATGAAGATCAGACACCGTGGCACGGTATGACAGATTCCTTGTACCGGATGACATCAAGTATTCTCCTGAACTCCTCGGCTCTTGATGTGTTTATGAAAATTCAAACATCATCATGAATACTGTCCCTGAAATGACAGCGTGTTCTATGCTTTCAATAGGATTGGTGGGATTTCACACTTCTGTCAACGTTTCTCTCACATTTCTGTAAAATTAAAACTGAGTGACGGAAGCACAAACATCCTAGATGTAACACAGTTTCATTGTCAACAAATTTCTCCGACATTAATATTGACATTGCAGTTCAGTTTTAATTCCAGAGGATGTTGTTAATATAACAAATGATAATGATCAGAGACCATTAGCAGTGAATCTTAATGCCCAGCTAAATGCTACAAAGTTAGTTTATCACTGCCAGCAGCCTTGTCAGTTACTATGCAAATCAGTCATGAATGATATTAAACGGAAAATCAGTCAAATGTGGCAAATAACCATACCATTAGAACCTTCCATTAAATGGGAGACCATATCTAGCGATATGTCAGTCACAATTTCCTGTGAAAAAAACATCACACTATTATGTGTTTTTCCCATTTAATTTCATTCAACTTGTTTAGTAAGTGAAGTGAATCATTTAAAATGCATTCCATATTTTATTTATCTGATTACAATGAAATCAATCAATATAAAACAGCACAAAATGAAATCACATTCATGGTCCAAACAGAGGCACTCCTCAGGGTAGTAATGTAAAATAATAATTACCAATATGATTGCCAGGCTTTCCTATTGTATGCCGCTCAGTTTGTGAGAGGTTTGACTAATATACAGCGACGGGTTGACCATTACACGTTACAATGAAAAGACTGCATCACATTACAGTGTTGGTGGCAGTGTTCATACCCTGGTCACTACATATTCTACCATAACTCCAGGAATTCTCCTGATTGAGCTTCACAGGACCACAGAAAAACGAGATCTGCAAGGGTTAGGGATAAGTGGGAGCAAACCCCCCCCCACACACACACACACATTCTGTATAGCTGTCCACTACAATGGATGCCAAACCAAAAGTTTGGGTGAAGTCTTTATGGGGTATAACAGATTCATGTCGTGGTAATTAAGCATATCTACTAACTGACCAGCTCCAAAATGCACCTCACACCTGTTTTACACTTGGACTTTAGATGAATTGCTGCGCCTGTTGTCTGTTTATATCTAAAGACAATGCTGCCTACTACATAAGTGGTATACATGTGTACCTGTTTTAATGTTTGAAGTGTTTTTTTTTTCCTGCATGCCTGCCTCTAATAAGGAGCCATTTTAATATTTAAATTTTAGAACAGTACTATAGAATAGAGGAAGATACATTATTTGCCCCCTTTGAACTTTGTTACTCTATCTGGCCATTTTTTCCTTCCTGTTGATAAACAGAGGGACAATTTATTTTTTTTATTTTTTTCCCCCCCTTTTTCTCCACAATTGCCCTTGGCCAATTACCCCATTCTCTGAGCCATCCTGGTCACTGCTCCAACCCCTCTGCCTATCCGGGCAGGGCTGCAGACTACCACATGCCTCCTCCAATACATGTGGCATTGCCAGCCGCTTCTTTTCACCTGACAGTGAGGAGTTTCTCCCGGGGGACGTAGCGCATGGGAGGATCATGGTATTCCCCCCAGTTCCTCCTCCCCCCTGAACAGGCGCCCCAACCTAGTGCAGCAACCAGGACACATACCCACATCTGGCTTCCCACCCACAGACAGGGCCAATTGTGTCTGTAGGGATGCCCGACCAAGCTGGAGGTAACACAGGGATTCGAACCGGCAATCCCCGTGCTGGTAGGCAGCGGACTACACTGCTATGCTACCTGGACGCCCCGAGGGATGATGTCTGTCTCGTGAGTGTCTGGTCATTGAAAATATCCTCTCATATATTCACATATACTCCTAAAACAGATCAGTACACCTCTCCTCACTTCCAGTCTACCAGAGCCATCAGAAGGCTAAAACAGGGCCGTGGTCACACCTTGGCTCTCTGCACTCTGGCTCTGCACCAGACTCTCCAGATGGAGCTGTCACAGACAGAATAACCCCCATATTGGATTATTTTTCCTAATACTAGATACATTTACTGTAGAGATTGAAAGGATATATCTAATCAACTTCTCTAGTCAAACAGTTGAAAATTTGGAAAAAAGAAAGAAAATATTGCTCATTCTGATTATGTCGCACTATCAATAAATATTCCAAATTATGTGTGTAGGGGAGATTAGGGTATTAGGCCAGTTGCTTTGATAAATTAATTAATGACTGATGGATAGTTACCGTCTTCTGCAAAGCCATTAACTGGGGTGGACATTAAAGGGATAGTTTGGATTTTCTTTTGAGATCTGCTTTTATATTCTAGTCACCATTAATGTCGTTCATCAGATTTCATATTCACATTAATCCATTTGGTACTCCATACTGAACACAGACCTCCTGCAAGCCAGCTACTATCACAGCCATTCTCATGGGGCATGTGGCTAACTGACAGTTGAGTTATGTAGAAAACAGCAGCGAACCGTAAATCTTAAACCTTGGCCCTCTGACCCCCCTTCTCTCGTTGGGAAAACAACAAAGTAAACTAGCTTATTGTGTCCTCTCCTATAGTACTGCAAAAATTACTCATGACAATTCCAGCTCTGAAACAAAAATTAAGACGCTAGTCCATCCTAGGTAATGCAACAAGCAAACAACACAGATAGAGTGAGAGTTACCACCAAAAGAAAAAAAAACTAATTTCTAAAGCAAAATGCAAATCCTCTTTACAAATAATCAAATCATCATACAAGCTGTGTGTGTATTTCAGCAAAATATGGTCACAATGGGCCGGGGTGCAAAACTATGTGCAAAACACATGACAGCCACCCCCACTATCACACAAAACCAACAAAATGTAATTTAAGCCTACACATCATGACAAATTGCACACAGCCAAGCAACCATTAGTGGCAGACACTTCAGAACCATGGACAGTGAACAGTGATCATGGTATTTTAGGAACCCAACACCACAAATGTGCAATATTGCTAGTAAATCATTGTATTAATTAAATTTAATGAAAATTTAATCAAAAATTTTCTGGCACAGGATACAAATCCTCTACACCAGACTTGACAAATCAAAGCAAACAACCATACAAAAAAACCACAATATAGTTATTAAAATCACAATAATCTTACAATCACATAAATAGTCTCGCAAATACATTAGTCTCACAAATAATCACAGTCACGCAATACTCACAATAATCACAGCTCAGCTTCATAATTACAGAGGTGCACATAAGTGGTGCGCAGGTGCGCATGCGCACTTAAAATATTCAACTAGCACCAGATTCAAGTGTTTTACTGCGCATTTGCGTACCAAACATATTGCAGTGCAGAGTATGAGCCACTGCTTTTAGCCAATGCTATAGTATGAGCCACTAATTTCTCCAAAATGTCAAAGAAGCAAGCGACATTGAGTAATTTCTTTGGTGTTCCTCCACCTCCACCAAAGAAACGCCATACTGAACCAGAACCAAAGTCAAAGCGTAAGTTTTCAGAGAAATGGCTGCAGGACATCGGCTGGCTTCAAACAGATGACGCCCGCACTGAGATGTGGTGTAAACTATGTCGGGAAAATCCCACATTAGCGGATAGAAACTGCCACTTTTATATGGGGACGAAAAACTTCAGCCATCCAGCTTTTGATAAGCATGCAAACAGCAGAGAACACCAGAAAGTAGTGGAAGCTATTGCTAACAGGCGCAGCCAGGACCAGAGACCCAGCGGCAAGACAGACTGACGGAAGAACAACATCAAGCACTGACAAACATGTTCTTGTTGGCCTTTCACAAAGCGAAACACGCACGTCCTATGTGTTCATATGAGGAGGATATTCCGCTTCTCAAGAGGTTAGGAGTTAACGTCGGGACTGCTTATCATTCGTGAGAAGGGGGATCCCGCATCACGGAGAGCATCGCTCAGACAATAAGTTCAGAGTTAAGTGAAAAACTGAAAGCAGCTGAATTTTGGGGTGTGCTTTTCGATGGATCCGAAGATATAACAAAAACGGAGCAGGACATTGTGTACATTGTTTCTGTGTCCCGCAATGGAGAATACAGCTCAGACTTCCTTGGATTAATTAATCTGGGGGCCAACCGAACAGCACAGGACATAGTGGATGGACTTGTGCAACTGTTCAATGATTGTGGTTTAGCGGAGTGGAAGGCAAAGTTGGTGTCGGTATGCAGTGATGGAGCAGTTGTCAACGCTGGAGTTTACAACGGGGTTCATCCCAAATTACGTCAGATGGTGGATATTGGGGATTCCCTTGTGCATATCCTGTGCACCGCCCACATGTTGGAGAACTGCGCTAAATCAGCTGATCGTGCGGTCCCATACTGTGAGTCATTTAATAAATCTATCATCACTTTGCTAAGTTTTTACTTAAAGAAAGGGGGTGCAAAACGAATTGCACAACTACAAAAGATATGTGAGGAGAAAGACATTGATTTTGTCAAACTAGGTAAGTTCCACAACATCAGATGGTCTGCATGGAGACAAGAGACTCTGTTTAAAATATGGAGAATGTTACCAGCCATTCAGATCTAAGTGGCAACAAGTGATGACAGTAGCCTAAAACATATCAGCACAGAGCGTTTTCGTTGTTTCCTAGCCAACATGCTTGATGTTGGAAACATTTTACAGTTCACCTCCCTCAGGTTCCAGAAAAACAATCTGACTATTGGTGAATGCAAAGATGAGCTCATGGTTGCTATTGGACAGTTGACGCTACTGATGGGCAGTGAGGGCAAGTACAGGGAGGAGACTGTGGCATATGCTGAAGCTGACAGGGATAAGATTGATGTGTTGAGAGCTTTAATTCATGAATTTGAAAGCAGATATGAATCCCTCAAGTCATGCGATCACTTTTTGATTTTTGATCCTACAACTTGGCCTAATGAAATGAAAGACCTCCACGGTTTTGGCAACACAACACTTAGTAACATCCTTGAGAAATATGAGGCCAGCATGCGTGTTGACAAAGATTCAACTTTAAGAGAGTGGATGCGTTTAAAGCAAGCTGGAAAACGTTTGGCAGCCTCCTCTGTGCATGATCTAGTCAATGTAGTGAACACCAGCAACCCAGGCAGTTACTCCAACATTCAGAAAGTCCTTCTGCTGTCTCTTACACTGCCCTTGAGCAGTGCTGCATGTGAGAGGGGATTTTCACACCTGAATATAATAAAAAACAAGTACAGATCCTGCCTGTCAGACTATCGCCTCTCATCTCTAATGCACATCCACTTATCTAAGTTCACAACAGAAACCTTTGACCCAAAGCCAGCAGTAGACTTGTGGATGCAAACAGCTAATCGTAGGCTGAAGCAGCGAGAAAGGAGCAGGCCTAGTACATCTGGTGTTTTTGAAATAGAGGAAGACAGTCTGGAGGGGAGTGATGAAGATGACGATGATGTCCTGTAGGATAACAGAACTTTCAGTGCTTTAAATAGCAGTATCTGTTGTGAGTTTGATTTGGTTTTCAGTGTTTGAAAAAGCAGTCATTTGTATATTTAGTTTTCAGTGCTTGAAGAGCAGTCATTTCATTTGAAAGTCACATGTATGGCACTTTAAAGAACAGACATTTTGTTGTAACCTACTGCTTTTATTCATTTTCAATTGAAATTAAAGTACATGTAATGTTATCCACGTATCCCTCATATTTTGTTCATTTTGTGAGGTGGGTGGGTCATGGAAAAATGCATTTAAAAAAAGGTGAGCACCAAGCAAGAACCTCAGGTGCTCCTTTGAGAACCAGACCAAAAAAATTATGTGCACCCCTGTGTATAAAAGTCCTTTGTTTACCAAAATTGATCTAATCTATATATTGAATGAGCCTGCACCACATCCTCTGGAAGTTTGTTCCATGCTCTTACAGCACGAATTGTGAAGTAGATTTTTTGTTTTTCTCTTTTCGGAGTGGCACTTTAATGGGAATAGTTTTCAGGAGTTCCCTCTTAATACCAATTATTCCAAAAATAGATAACAGACTCAGCTGTGAAATCATAAATTTTGTGAACAAGCTTATAGACTTCAATCATGTCTCCTCTATGTCTCCTGTATACTTGAGTTGGCAGTTGTACATTTCTTAACCTGTCTTCATATGACATCTCTTTCAGACCTGGGATTAGCTTAGTAGCTATTCTCTGAACCTTCTCAAAAACGTTTTTTTTCTATATATTTTACTTTATACGGACACCAGACCGAGCTTGCAAATTCAAGATGAGATCACACCAAGGATTTATATAATGATAAAATGATTTCCTTACACAAATTTCGAAAAGTTCTTCTAATTATTGCCAGCATAGATTTTGCTTTCTTAATTTTTTTCAGAAATGTGCGTGTGAAATTCATTGACCATGACACCTATGTCCTTTTCCTCTTCCACTTGCTGAACCATCAAATCTCCAACTTTGTAGTTAACCCATTTGGCACTTGTTTTCCCAATGTGTAAATGTTTGCATTTTTCTGGATTTAATTTCAGTAGCCACCTATCACACCAGTTACTCATACTCTGGAGGTCTGCTTGAAGATGGGCTGTATCAGTGTCCATATTAATTATTCTAAATAGTTTTGTATTGTCTGCAAAAAGGTATGAATCAGATTGTATCACACTTGGTAAATAATTTATATAGACAACAGAGTACAGGGCCCAACACAGAACCCTATGGAACGCCAGAGATCACCGGTTTCTATTCTGAAGTGGCCCCATTTACCACCACCTGCTGTTTCCTATTGTGTAAAAAATCCTGTATCCAGCCTGTAACTGTCATCTATGCCATATGATTTTAATTTTGACAGCAGTATTTTATGAGGAATTTTATCGAAAGCTTTTTGAAAGTCCAGATAAATGCAATCAACTGACTGTCCTCTATCCAAAGCTGCTGACCACTTATCAAGAACGGTGATAAGCTGAAGTGTAGTTGATCTTCCAGATATAAATCCATACTGCTTGTTACTAAAAAGTCTGTTAGACTTAATATGGTCAACAATATACGTATGTCCTGATTAGTTTTTTTTCTTCATTGTTTTACATACTACAGATGTCAGATTAACTGGCCTGCAATTTCCTGCTAGTGACTTTGCTTCCTTTTTTGGAAAATTGCACTTATATGTGCCTCTTTCCAATCACAAGGTAAATATTATTATTCTAATGATTTATTATACAACATTGTTAGATGTTCGGTAATCACACTAGCCAATTCATTTAAGATCCTAGGATGTATCACATCTGGCTCCGGTGATTTATAGATGTTAATATCCCGTCGAAGCCATTTCATAACTTCAAAAGTTATTATAAAACATTCTGTTTGCTGAGCTTCCATTCTTGGCAATTCAGGTATGTGCCCTTCAGGTTTGATTACAAATACACTGCTGAAATAATGTGACAGTATTTCTGCTTTTTCAGCATCTTTGTCTGTTTGGGGGGAGTTAGTATCCTTCTGATTAGTGTATAAATCTCCTTGTTACGTCCCGTATTGTTTTTGTGTTTAATGTATGCAGACCTGCATGTTGTATGGATGTGTCGCTCTGTCCTGGTGTGTTGTGGCTTTGTCTCCCCCTTGTGTCCCCATAATTCCCTTTCTTACAGAAGCTGCAGCTTGGATCCGCTGTCTATCAACACACCTGTTCCGTATCACCAATTAGCCACGCCCTGCTCCTCCTATATATAGTCCTAGCTTTTCCATTGTTCCCTCTCGTTCTCCTGGGTAGTGGCAGTATCAGGAGGCGAGCGGTTGGTTGGTTGGGTTTTTGTGTTTGTCTTGTTTTTGATTGTTTGTTATGTTATTCTTCATTAGTTTAGCGGTGGGCACCAACCCATGTATTTAGGGGCGCTTGACGCCTGTTAAGGGGAGAAGGGTTTTCTTTTCAGTTTATAGTTTATTTGGTGCCACTGATTAGCACCCTATGTCCCTGTGTTTTTGTATTAAATAAATATTTATTAAGTTGTGGTTCTTTCTGCTTATGTTGTGGTTCATCCTGCTTAAGTTGTGGTTTTGTGAGGCTGCACCCACATTTGGTTTGTTCTGTTGTGGTAAATGTTGCACCTTGGTCCTCTGGCCACTAGGGAGCGTAACATTTAATGGGGGCTCGTCCGGGATATTTGATCCTTTTCACCCACAACAGATACGATCCATATGTCGGTGTGTAGCGCACACGTACGTTTAGGCTGACAGAGGGTAGGTGGTGCTGGCTGTTTGTGCTGTGGTTCTATTAGTGATTGTGTAGTATTGACCATGAGTGTATTCAGCCTGGATGAGTTTATCAGTAGTCCATCGGTGGACCTGATTGACCGCTGTAAGAAGGTTGACCTGTATGCCATAGCCGCCCATTATGGGATTGCAGTGTCCAAGAGTTTGAGTAAACCTGCTTTGCGGGAAGCAGTGGTTCATGGGTTGGTGGAACAGCAGGTGCTTGGCGCCAGCGATGCTACGTCCCCTGACCCTGATCCTTCCCCCTTCCCTAGGTCCGAGAATGACCTTATAGTGGGCTCTGAGGAGGTCTCAGAGGATGTCTCGGAGGATGTCTCTAAGGAGGGCCATGAGGGCCCTGAGGGAGAAGGGGAGGAAGAGAGGGTGGAGCATAAGGGGGAGTTGTTTGGGAAGCCCATGTTGGGCGGGGCTTCTGCATTGACAGATAGGCCATTTATGGCATGGTTTCCCCCATGCCTTCGTCTACTGGTGTAAGTGAGGAGTTACAGTGCACTTCACCATGGGATCAGTTTCAGCGTGAGGCACAGGAGGGGGAATATACCCATCTGTTGTCTCTCCGGAGACTGGAGTTAGAGATGGAGATGTCTCAACACAGGATGGCGTTAGAAATAGCTGCAGAGAAGGAGGTGAGGTTAAAAAGAATAGAGTTGGAGGCTGCTGCGGCCGCTGTGAAGTCTTCTCCCTCAGCAGAGAAGCCCTGTACGCTCAAGTATAGTAGCGCGGATTCTTCAGTAGCCTTCAATGTGACCAAAAACATTACTTTGGTCCCTCAGTTCCGTGAGGCTGAGGTTGACGCTTATTAGCTTACGCACTGAAATGGCCGAAAGATGTGTGGGCGCTATTATTGCAGTGCAAATTGACAGGGAAAGCCCAGGAGGTAATAGCCACACTCACTCTGGATGACAGTTTGTGATACGCTTACGAGCTGGTGCTGGAGGCGTACAGACAAAAGTTTAGAAATCACCGAAAATCACCCGGTAAAACATTTGTGGAGTACGCCTGTGAAAAAGAAGCTCTGTATAAGCGCTGGTGCAAGGCTAGCAGAGTCACTGTCTTTGATGCATTATCTGAACTAATCCTCCTCGAGGATTTTAAAAACAGCTTGGAAAATAGCAGGATGGTGACGTATCTTAATGAGCAGAAAGTCACCACGTTAGCTCAGGCTGCTATCCTTGTTGACAAGTTTGTGCTAACGCACAAACACACGTTTGGGGTTTCCCGTCAAGACAACAAGAGCTGATCTAATTCCCCTGCTCCACTTAAAGCACAGTCAAGTCTGCCCAGCCCCACGACCCCCTCCAATAAGGAGCAGGAGTGTTATTTTTGCCATCGTGTAGGTCACATAAAACCAGACTGCCCAGTATTAAAACAAAAGATGGTGCAGACCAAACGCGTAAAAGAGGTGTCATTAGTGACTACTCTTCCAGTGAGGGGTTGTGATTCACCAGTGAACCCTGTGTTTAAACCGTTCCTATTGGATGGGAAGGTTTCTCTCTCGGGAGATGAGTCTGATCAGCGTTTGGTGCGCATCTTATGCGACACCGGAGCTGCCCAGTCTTTTATATTGTCCGACGTGTTACTGTTTTCTGAGAGCTCCTCGTGTGGGTCTAGTGTGTTGGTGCAGGGTTTTGAAATGGGGTACAAGTCCGTGCCTCTTCACCAGATACACTTATCCTGCAGTTTAGCTAGTGGTATTCACAAGGTGGGTGTGCGCTCCTCGCTACCATTGAAAGGTGTTTCATTCCTTTTAGGTAATGACATTGCGGGTGGCAGGGTAGCTCCGGTTGTGGAGGTTCTAGATCGCCCAGTTGTTCTGCAGCCAGATACGCTGGCTCAAAACTTTCCAGAAATATTTCCTGTTTGTGCAGTCACTCGTGCACAGGCACGGAGATCGCCTGAGATTGACTTAGCCGACACCATATTCTCTCCGGTGTTCTCCGAGGGGACTGTCTCTCCGCTGGTGCCTTCTCTGGATGTTTTCGAGAAGAGCGTTAAATGTAAAAATGAGTCCGAGTGTGTTAAATCCCCTCCCGAGTCACAGTCTCTACCAATGACGAGGGAAAACCTCATTATAGCTCAGAAGGCAGATAACAGCCTCTCTAAATGTTTTGCCACGGCTCGTACTCCAGAGACGGCTAAAACGAAAGAGGTGGTTTATTTTATGGAGAATAGCCTTCTGATGCGGAGGTGGGCTTTGCGCTCAGATTGTGAATGGAGTGTTGTGTTCCAGGTCGTGGTGCCAGTTCCGTTCCGCCAGTCCGTACTGTCCTTAGCGCATGACCATCTCTGGGCTGGACATTTGGGGGTAACGAAAACCTACGACCGGGTGTTAAAGCACTTCTTCTGGCCAGGATTAAAAAAAGATGTGGCCCGGTTTTGTCGCACTTGCCATGTTTGTCAGGTAACGGGGAAACCGAATCAAGTGATTCCACCTGCTCCCGTGCATCCTATTCCAGCGTTAGGGGAGCCTTTTGAGCATGTGTTGGTGGATTGTGTCGGTCCTCTCCCAAAGACCAAATCGGGTAACCAGTTCTTGCTCACTATAATGTGCGTTGCCACCCGATACCCGGAAGCTATTGCTATTAGGAAGATCACCTCGCAGACAGTAGTAAGAGCCCTGATCAAGTTCTTTTCTACATTTGGGCTGCCGAAAATAGTACAAACTGATCAAGGTACTAACTTCCTATCAGGCATTTTTGAACAGGTAATGAAAACATTGTCCATTACGCACCGGGTATCCAGCGCTTACCATCCTCAGTCACAGGGCGCGCTGGAGCGCTGGCATCAAACATTTAAGTCCGTCCTGTGCAAGTATTGTATGGAGACGGAGCGAGACTGGGACGAGGGGGTCCCGTTGGCTTTATTTGCAGTGCGGGAGACCATACAAGAGTCCCTGGGTATTAGTCCCGCGGAACTAGTGTTTGGCCATACTGTCCTGGGGCCTCTGAAGGTTTTGAAAGACCAGATTACGGCCGGGAGCTCGCCTGTTAAAAAGAATGTGCTGACCTATGTGAGTCGCTTTCGTGAGCGGCTGCATGAGGCCTGTCAAATGGCTAGGGAAAGTCTCTCTGATGCTCAAGTCGGTATGAAACGCAAGTTTGACAAAGGGGCCGTCCAGCGGTCATTGCAGGCCGGTGATGAAGTTTTGGTTTTGCTTCCAGTCCGTGGTTGTTCTCTACATGCTCGGTTCGCAGGTCCATATCGCATTGACAGGAAATTGAGTGATACGGACTATGTAGTTAGAACTCCTGATCGAAGACGGAAAGCCAGGGTCTGTCATTTAAACATGTTGAAGCGCTACTGCGCTAGAGGTGATGGAACATCCGAGACGTCTCCTGATGCGCAAAGTAGGCCTATGCCTGCTGCAGTGCTCACGACCGTCACTGCAGCGCCGGCTGAAATCATATGCGCTCCTCTTCCCGAGCGGGATGAGGATAGCCTGGCGTTGAGTAAACTCCAACAACAGACCCCTCGGCTGTGCAATTCGGAGATGTTGAGGGATCTGCCTGCTCTGATGCCTCATTTGAGTAATGAGCAGAAGTCTGACCTTGTTAGACTTATTTCTGATTTTCCCAGTCTGTTTGGAGACGTGCCTACTCGCACTACGGTTCTGGAACATGACATAGATGTGGGTGGGGGACGGCCTATAAAACAACATCCGTACAGATCGAATGCGGCAAAGAGAGCGCTGATGGAGAAGGAAGTGGCTTATTTATTAGAACATGATTTAGTACCAGCCCGTGGAGCTCTCCTTGTTTGCTGGTACCAAAACCTGACTCCACTGTTCGATTTTGTACGGACTATCGTAAGGTAAAAAAATCACCGTCCCTGATTCTTTTCCCATGCCCTGGGTCGATGACTGTATTGATACGATAGGTTCCGCCTCCTATGTAAGTAAACTAGATTTGCTGAAAGGCTATTGGCAAGTGCCACTTTCATCTCGAGCCGCGGAGATGAGTGCCTTTGTGACCCCTGACGCTTTTCTACAGTACTCGGTAATGGCATTTGGCATGAAAAATGCGCCCGCTACCTTTCAGCGGCTGGTAAAAATCGTTTTTGCGGGTGTGCCTAATTGCACCGCGTATTTGGATGATGTGGTGGTGTATTCGTCTGACTGTGTCTTCCTTGAAGACGGTTTTCCAGAGACTGGCTGATGCCTCTCTCACTCTCAATTTGGCAAAATGTGAGTTTGGGAAGGCAACAGTGACATATTTGGGTAAGCAGGTGGGAGGGGGTCAGGTGCGCCCTCTAGAGGACAAGGTTGCGGCTATAGCTGTGTTCCCTGTGCCAAGTACTAGGCGTGAGTTACATCGGCTTTTGGGGATGTCAGGGTATTACAGGGGTTTCTGTCGGAACTTTTCGACAGTGGCAGCACCTCTGACTGATTTGATTAGTCCCTTGGTTCCGTTTGTATGGACTGATGAGTGCCAGTTAGCTTTCGAGAGCTGTAAGGCCCTCCTGTGCAGTGCCCCGGTTCTCAGTGCGCCTGATTTCTCTACCCCTTTCTCTCTCGAGGTAGATGCCAGTTCCCTTGGAGCTGGTGCAGTTTTAACACAGATGGATGCGGATGGTCTGGTTCACCCTGTTGGTTACTTCTCCAAGAAGTTTAGCAGTTGCCAAAGGCGCTACTCGACCATTGAACAGGAGACGTTGGCGCTGCTGCTGGCATTCCAGTTTTTTGAAGTGTACCTTGGCTCCAGTGCAGAGCCTGTGGTGGTCTTTACGGACCACAACCCTCTTGTCTTTTTGGATAAAATGTACAACCACAACCAGCACTTAATGCGCTGGGCTTTTATGCTGCAAACATATAACCTTGTTATCCGGCACAAGAAGGGCACTGACAATGTGTTTGCGGATGCCCTTTCTAGAGTTTAAGTTTTGGTTGTTGGATGGAGTGGTAGTGGAGGTAGGGGTGTTGGTGTCGTCAGCCATGGGCTGACTCTTTATGGGGGGGGGGGAGTGTTACGTCCCGTATTGTTTTTGTGTTTAATGTATGCAGGCCTGCATGTTGTATGGATGTGTCGCTCTGTCCTGGTGTGTTGTGGTTTTGTCTCCCCCTTGTGTCCCCATAATTCCCTTTCTTACAGAAGCTGCAGCTTGGATCCCCTGTCTATCAACACACCTGTTCCGTATCACCAATTAGCCACGCCCTGCTCCTCCTCCTGTATATAGTCCTAGCTTTTCCATTGTTCCCTCTCGTTCTCCTGGGTAGTGGCAGTATCAGGAGGCGAGCGGTTGGATGGTTGGGGTTTTGTGTTTGTCTTGTTTTTGATTGTTTAAGACTATGAGTTAGTTTACCTCTGATCAGCCTATGTTTGTTTGTTGGTTAGTTTTTCTTTGTTTCTTTTCTTGTTTAAGCTCATAGGGGACAATTGGGTTAGTTGGTAAGTTTAGACACCCTGGGGTCTATATTTACTTTACACGTTGTTTGTTTATGTTATTCTTCATTAGTTTAGCGGTGGACACCAACCCATGTATTTAGGGGCGCTTGACGCCTGTTAAGGGGGGAGGGGTTTTCTTTTCAGTTTATAGTTTATTTGGTGCCACCGATTAGCGCCCTATGTCCCTGTGTTGCTGTGTTTTTGTATTAAATTAGTATTTCTTAAGTTGTGGTTCTTTCTGCTTATGTTGTGGTTCATCCTGCTTAAGTTGTGGTTTTGTGAGGCGGCACCCACATTTGGTTTGTTCTGTTGTGGTAAATGTTGCGCCTTGGTCCTCTGGCCACTAGGGGGCGGACCACTCCTACTGATGTCTTAATTTGTGTCCTCTTATTAATATAATTCCAGATAACCTTTGGTTTCTGCTTATATTGTCTTGCTAAGTCTTCTTCGTTTATCTTTCTTAAATAAAGTGTTCTCATTGTCATAAAGTTTCTAACTCTTCAATATTGCTGCTGTACCTCTGATTTTTTTATGTCTTATTGCCTTTCTCACGAGAATATTTATTCTACAATCTTCCGTTTTGTAATACTGTCCAAGGGGAATTTATACTTTTTATTCTGGGACCTGGTTTTACTGTTTGGTATGTACTTATCCTCTATTTCATTCAATTTATCCTTTATTAATTTCCATTCGTCTTCAACATCATAATTAGAGAGGTATTGTGTCCAGTCAAATATTTCTAATTCTCTACATGCTTCCTCAAAATTCCCCTTGTTGTATTTTTTTTTTCTTGTTTCATTTCTCACAATTTTTTTGTAACAAATTACCTTAAACAATAAGACACAATGATCACTTTTACTTAAAGGGCCTAAATACTGAATGTCATCTATCATTTTATCCTCATGTAATCCAACACATGTGGAGTGTCATCACCTCACCACCTTGTTGGTTCTTGTATATTTTGAAACAGCAATGCATTCCGAATACAGTCCATAAAGTTATTATCTAGTGATGTAAGATTATCCCCTTTGCATCATTAAAATTCCAGTCTATATTTGGCAAATTAAAATCACTCATAATTAATGTATGTAACTGTTTTCTAGCCGACACCTCCCCCATTAGAACCACAATATTGTCACTGTTAGTTTCTGTAACACTATCAGACCTATAAATTAAACCCATCATCAAAACTCTTGGTTATTGCACTTGATCGCCACAAAAATATTCTTTTGAAACTCTGTCACTAATGCAATTTCTTTAACTTCTAATGATTTATGAATATAAAGCAGTAAACATCTACCTATATCATTGTCTATGTTCCTTGAAAATATATTATAACATTCTATATCATCCAAATTAAATTATGTTGGGCTCATTGTATGCTTCCGATTTTTGGACTTCAGTGATTCCTATAATATGAATAAGTGGGAGTACTTTCAAACGAGCAATATGTGCATTTTGTTATGAAGTTGATCTGCACTTGTATATAGACTCACAATGCTCTCTCAGGGTGGAGATTTACTGACATGCTGCAGTTTAACGGAGACAAGCTTATGATCAAGTCACTGAGTCTTGGGGATTCTCATCACTGTCCTTAACTGGGGGGGGGGGGTCGTCCTAGACTGTGTAGGTAAATTCCACCGATGGTTTTCGCTGCTTTTCCTTCGTCTCCTCATACAGCTCTCTCTCTTTCTCTGTGTCCGTAAGATCATTTGAAATTCTTACGTTTTTAAATTTGTCTGTTTGATGTAGTGCAGAGATTTTCCTGAACAAGCTGATCTTTAGCCCCATGTTTTGCAGAGTAACCAGAACAGGTCTCCCTGATCCTGCTTCATGTATTTTCTGGGCCACTCTCACCTTGCATATTTTGAATACGTCTTTCACAGTTTCCAGATCCTTTTGTTGCCACTCATCTGTTTTCCAAACTTTGCTTCTTTATTTCAAACGGTACAATATTCCGTTCTCTCGAGTTCCTTTCGTCAAGTTCAGTCAGCGTCCTGACTGAACTTGACGAAACAGGCACAGAATTGTGAAAGCAAAGAAACAGGTCTGTCATTTTAGAGTGTGTGTCTTATGTCCAGCCTTGTATGGATATGACTTAAGCCATTTTCTTTTTACATAGAAAAACACCAGTTGTCAGAGATTGATTGCATATATACAGTGGTGTGAAAAAGTGTTTGCCCCCTTCCTGATTTCTTATTTTTTTGCATTTTTGTCACACTTAAATGTTTCAGATCATCAAACAAATTTAAATATTAGACAAAGATAACACAAGTAAACACAAAATGCAGTTTTTAAATGAAGGTTTTTATTATTAAGGGAAAAAAAAATCCAAACCTACATGGCCCTGTGTGAAAAAGTGATTGCCCCCACCCCTGTTAAAACATAAATTAAGTGTGGTTTATCACATCTTTGGAAAGCTGAGTTAAATTTCTCTAGCCATACCCAGGCCTGATTACTGCCACACCTCTTCTCAATCAAGAAATCACTTAAATAGGACCTGCCTGACAAAGTGAAGTAGACCAAAAGATCCTCAAAAGCTAGATATCATGCTGCGATCCAAAGAAATTCAGGAACAAATGAGAAACAAAGTAATTGAAATATATCAGTCTGGAAAAGGTTATAAAGCCATTTCTAAAGCTTTGGGACTCTAGCGAACCACAGTGAGAGAGCCATTATCCACAAATGGCGAAAACATGGAACAGTGGTGAACCTTCCCAGGAGTGGCCAGCCGACCAAAATTACCCCAAGAGCGCAGCGACGACTCATCCAAGAGGCCACAAAAGACCCCACAACAACATCCAAAGAACTGCAGGCCTCACTTACCTTAGTTAAAGTCAGTGTTCATGACTCCACCATAGGAAAGAGACTGGGCAAAAATGGCCTGCATGGCAGAGTTCCAAGACGAAAACCACTGCTGAGCAAAAATAACATAAAGACTTATCTCAGTTTTGCCAGAAAACATCTTGATGATCCCCAAGACTTTTGGGAAAATACTGTGTGGACTGACTAGACAAAAGTGGAACTTTTTGGAAGGTGTGTGTCCCATTACATCTGGCGTAAAAGTAACACAACATTTCAGAAAAGGAACATCATACCAACAGTAAAATATGGTGGTGGTAGTGTGATGGTCTGGGGCTGTTTTGCTGCTTCAGGACCTGGAAGACTTGCTGTGGTAAATGGAACCATGAATTCTGCTGTCTACCAAAAAATCCTGAAGGAGAATGTCCGGCCATCTGTTCGTGACCTCAAGCTGAAGCGCACTTGGGTTCTGCAGCAGGACAATGATCCAAAACACACCAGCAATTCCACCTCTGAATGGCTTAAGAAAAACAAAATGAAGACTTTGGAGTGGCCTAGTCAAAGTCCTGACCTGAATCCGATTGAGATGCTGTGGCATGACCTTAAAAAGGCGGTTCATGCTCGAAAACCCTCCAATGTGGCTGAATTACAACAATTCTGCAAAGATGAGTGGGCCAAAATTCCTCCACAGCGCTGTAAAAGACTCATTGCCAGTTATCGCAAACGCTTGATTGCAGTTGTTGCTGCTAAGGGTGGCCCAACCAGTTATTAGGTTTAGGGGGCAATCACTTTTTCACACAGGGCCATGTAGCTTTGGATTTTTTTTTCCCTTAATAATAAAAACCTTCATTTAAAAACTGTATTTTGTGTTTACTTGTGTTATCTTTGTCTAATATTTAAATTTGTTTGATGATCTGAAACATTTAAGTGTGACAAACATGCAAAAAAATAAGAAATCAGGAAGGGGGCAAACACTTTTTTACACCACTGTATGTAAGAGGTTTTACCACACACTCAATAATATCTTTAACGAGTGACATTTCAATACTATTTCAATCTGTTGACTTCTTACTCTTAAATCTTTTGACAATGTCAGTAATTTCTTTTTCATCAGTTCCCTTTAAAAACAAAGATTATTTTACCTGTACATCTTTACTTGCCATGTCATTTCTACAGCAAGTGCTTACAATTTCCCCAGCCAAACCAGGATCAAAAAATTTTTTATTTTTTTTTAAATCACTGAATTCATTAACGATTAAGGCCATACCGTTGATAGTTTTATTATTTTTGATTAGGAAGTAATTATTATAATTATTATTTTTAATAATATCATTCAATACCATCCATGTATTTTCATGTTGTTTTTATTGTCCTCTAGTAATTTGCTGTAGTAATCCATGTTGCTGCTTCTCATAATTCTTGTCAGTTTGTTATTATATGTCTTATATTTGTGTTCTGATTATTTTGTTCTCTTCTTTAAAAAGTCTTTATATAATATCTTTTTCTTCTTACATGACTTTAATAATCCCTCAGTTACCCATGGCTTTTCAGCAATTTTCTGTTTTACTACTTCCTTAACTAGAGGACAGTTGTTTTTTTTCTTCATAAAGAGCCATTGTTAGACAAAAATGTGTCATAGGCTTTGTCTACATCTCCCACATAGTATACTTTATTCCAGTCTTGTACCATCTGATCATTTTTAAAAGAATTAATTGTCCCTTCTGTTTGTTGTCTATGATTATTTTCTATGTTGTAATGTCCTTATTTGCCCCTGTACATCTCTGAATGACTGCAAACACTGGCAGCCGGTCACTTGTGTCATTTATTATTAGCCCACTTATTACTTTCCTATCAATGACATTAGTGAATATATTGTAACGTGCATGGATAAGTAGACACGCTCGAATTCGCTACAATATTATCAATTAGTGTATCACTGTGAGTTGTTATTCTGGCTGGGCGTGTGATTAAGGGATACAGGCTCATACTGTACATTGAATTAATGATTTCTCTAGTGGTATTGTGTTCAAGTGGGTTTAACAAATCAATATTGAAGTCCCCACAAAGACAGACCATTTTCTTATTATTTATGTTCTCGTACATCTCCAATAACGTTTCTCTAAATGTATCAATACATGATCCTGGAGTTCTGTATACACAGTTTATCAGCATATTTTTTTAAAAATTATTATTATTTATTTAGTTCTATTTCTATAGTAATAATTCCATGATACTGTCTACTACTTGTGACATACTATTGATAAATTTACTATTATAGTTTTTGTCAATGTATAAGGCAAGTCCTCCCCCCTTTTTTTTAATTCCTATTCATAGAATACATCTCATATCCCTCAATGTCAACCATGGCAGTTTGTTCCTCATTATGCCAAGTCTCAGAGATTGCTATTTCAGTGAATTGGTTCCTCAGCTGTCTTAAACAGTGTTTGATCTTTGAAAGGTTTGAATTCAGGCTCCTACTATTGAAATGTATAATTGATATTACTCCATTCATTTTTAAATTTCTGTTAAACTGTTCCTCAGTATAGTATTCACAATGGCTGTGTGTGTGTGTTGATGTAGAAATTGTTCTCAGGATCAGTATCATTCTCCGTATCATGTCCTTTATGTTCAGTGAATTCAAAGGTTTTCAGTCCAACTGTTCCATATCCTGAGATCAGTACTTGTTGATTAATATCTCCAGTTGGAGATGAATGACATGTGTCAAGGAGGCTTGTCATGGGTTGTAATTGTCATGGGTGTCAGAATTATTACCTTTGCTGTTCTCCAGGGGTTGTCATCTCTGATACTTGTCCAGCTCTGCAATGTCCTTAGCTTCCTCTGGAGATCCATTCAGTTGTATGAATACTTTACAGTTTGTTGTCCACGTTGATTAATTATTTTGTTTCTTCAAGATGCGTGCTTGTCTGGCGATGTCCACATTTTTCTTCGTCAAGCGCTCGCTGAGCTACACATTGGTGCCTTTCAGCCAGAGGTGTTAAAACCAGGTCCAGAAAGTACATGTCCAAACCGTGTATTTGCTCCAAACATGTTACTAAACGAGCTGGTTTCATTAGCTAGTTTCCCCTACTTAGTTGAGGAGTGGTGTTGACTAGAATCTGCTGGTGTAGTGCACGAGTTGAGCAAATACATGGTTTGGGCTTTTACTTACTGGACCTGGTTTTTACACCTCTGCTTTCAGCTTTCTTCCATGCTTGAGTAGTGCCGTTTTTTTCGGGTTTTTTTTTCCTGCTCACAAAACGAATTGTTTTGACTAGTTTCACGTTTTTATATTTTTTTTGGGGGGGGGGATGACACGCCTCATTATCTCTGCTGTCCACTTTTATCCCCTTACTGTCGAAGAAGGCGATCATTTACTGCTCAAGGGAGACCAGGTCAGGCTCGGTGAGCTCTGGCTCCTTCACTGCAGCCCTGGCGTAGGACCGGGTCTGGGTTTCCAAGCAGCTGAGAATCGGTGCATTTATCCTGGAGTATTGTTCCAGGTCTGCCACACGGCCCTCCAGTATTTCCTATCAAGTCCATTATCAGTTTCTGTTGTTTAAAGATTTTTGCAATCTCTTCCGACATAAAGTTTACATACTTCTTTGTCTTCGGCTTCCTTGTCTGCAATTGTACTTACCTTCTTTGGTCCCATCTTGTGCCTCAGTGTGGAAATCGGTAGTTAATTTGGTAGTTAACTTTAACGCTACCAATCATTATAAAGTCTGGGTTATCCCACCGCACCAATGCTAGCCCAGAAACGGACCAAGCTAACCTCGATAGCTAAACTAGCTAGGCTTAGCTAGCTTGCCGGTTTGCCGTCTCTCTATTTCAAGTCTGTGGTTCTTAGCTCGTTGTCTCAATCCAGGCGTAGCTCAAAGCCAACATATAACAATCAGGTAATCCAAGATCCGAAATCCACAAGTAGTTGTTTAAGACAAAGACAGTCAAAAAGCCGGAAGACACGAAGTAGATACACAGTAACACAGCAACCTGAAGTGACGGTCCAAAATTATCCTGATCCAACATATCTCACGCTCTCACATTCCTTAGCATCGGCCATAATTTTCCTTCGGTTCTAATAAGTGCTAGTCGGTTAGCTGTTAGCTAGCCAGCTGGTAAACTAACCTAAGCCTAAGAATCAACAACAGTGCAGACAAAGTCCAACGGAAAGTTAACTCGATGTGCAACTGGAGGAGAGTTTAAATTGTTTTTAGACGGGTGAATAATACAACAAATGTCAAATAAATGTCAAATGTGACACAGCTCTTCCGACTTGCTGCCTACTCCGCCATTCGCCAAACCGAAAGTTAGATCGGCACAGCAGCCAATAGTGTGTGTTCGAACAAGTGACCAAAAGTCACCAAAAATGTATTGTCGTCCATGTTGGAGGATAAGAACGTTGTGGGTGAATTGCACTTCCACAGCAAAATCATTGTCGTCGTAATCCGACATGTCTTCATTTTGTTTGATTTACAAATGTGGTAATAATAGCGATAAAAGTAAAACACATCATTTTGTCGTGTTCCAAAAGCATTAGGCACCAAGGAGAACAAGCCGAAGAACTGAGGAAGCCTCTTGGATGAGAGGCGAAACGTCTTCACGGATATATACCAAGTCCAGTTGCACTTGATTCAACTCCTTTGGATAAGCCGAAGAACTGTCAACTGAGCGACGTAGGCTATGGCTTGCTGCTATCAGTCGAGATGGCCTTACCAAAAAGATTTTGAAAAATGATCGTGTTTGTGATAAGCACTTTCTGAGTGGAGCAGATGCACAGCCATGGTAAGATGGAGTCCTGACTGGGTACCGAGCTTAAAACAAATTTGACACCCAGAACGAAAAAAGAGGTGAAATGCGGGTCCGAAGTAATATTGGCACATTGGCTCTGTCGTAACAAAGCTCCTCAGGCGTTTCCTTGAATACCAGTGATGCAATCAAATATACACCATAATTACTCCAATTTTGCTGTTGTTCCACTGGCACTACTTTTAATCCTTTAAAAACATCACCGAGAATGTTTCTTGCTTGATCCGCAATGTCTTCATTAATTACACTTGTAAATAAGCTGTCGTAAACATTGACAAATCCATTTCTGCATCCAATTGAATTTATGCACACCCAATGGTTTCATGGTGTGTGTTGTATCTGAATAAAGTCTCCACTCACCACACCGAAATTTTTACAAGGACCCAGAATTGGTCTTTGAAATCCTTCAATGGGGGGGGGGGTATTTTTTTTAGAATTATCTGTGCTTCATATACAGTGGTGCTTGAAAGTTTGTGAACCCTTTAGAATCGTCTATATTTCTGCATAAATTTGACCTAAAACATCACCAGATTTGAATTTCACACAAATCCTAAAAGTTGATAAAGAGAACCCAATTAAATAAATGAGACAAAACTATTATACTTGGTCATTTATTTATTGAGGAAAATTATCCAATATTACATATCTGTGAGTGGCAAAAGTATGTGAACCTTTGCTTTCAGTATCTGGTGTGACACCCCCCCCCCCCCTTGTGCAGCAATAACTGCAGCTAAACGTTTCTGGTAACTGTTGATCAGTCCTGCACATCGGCTTGGAGGAATTTTAGCCCATTCCTCCGAACAGAACAACTTCAACTCTGGGATATTGGTGGGTTTCCTCACATGAACTGCTCGCTTCAGATCCTTCCACAACATTTCGATTGGATTAAGGTCAGGACTTTGACTTGGCCATTCCAGAACTTGAACTTTATTCTTCTTTAACCATTCTTTGGTAGTACGACTTGTGTGCTTAAGGTTGTTGTCTTGCATCATGACCCACGTTCCCTTGAGATTCAGTTCACGGACAGATGTCCTGACATTTTTCTTAAGAATTAGCTGGTATAATTCAGAATTCATTGTTCCATCAATGATGGCAAGCAGTCCTAGTCCAGATGCAGAAAAACAGGCCCAAACCATGATACTACCACCACGTTTCACAAATGGGATAAGGTTATTATGCTGGAATGCAGTGTTTTCCTTTCTCCAAACATAACGCTTCCCATTTAAACTAAAAAGTTCTATTTTGGTCTCATCTGTCCACAAAACTTTTTTTTTCAATAGCCTTCTGGCTTGTCCACATGATCTTTAACAAACTGCAGATGGGCAGCAATATTCTTTTTGGAGGCAGTGGCTTTCTCCTTGCAACCCTGCCATGCACACCATTGTTGTTCAGTGTTCTCCTGATGGTGGACTCATGAACATTAACATTGTGAGAGAGGCCTTTAGTTGCTTAGAAGTTACCCTGGGTTCCTTTGTGACCTTGCCTTGCTCTTGTAGTGATCTTTGATGGTCGACTACTCTGGGGAGGGTAACAATGGTCTTGAATTTCCTCTGTTTGTACACAGTCTGTCTGACTGTGGATTGGTGGAGTCCAAACTCTTTAGAGATGGTTTTGTAACCTTTTCCAGCCTGATGAGCATCAACGACGCTTTTTCTGAAGTCCTCGGGAATCTCCTTTGTTCTTGTCATGTATTGTAAAGATCAGACTTTGATAGATTCATGTTCCTTAAATAAACCAGGGCGCCCACTCACAGCTGATTGTCAACCCATTGATTGGAAACACATGACTCTAATTTCACCTTCCAATTAATTGCTAATCCTAGAGGTTCACATACTTTTGCCACTCACATACATGTAATATTGGATCATTTTCCCCGCCAAATAAATGACCAAGTATAATATTTGTGTCTTATTTGTTTAATTTAATTCTCTTTATCTACTTTTAGGACTTGTGTGAAAATCTGATGATGTTTTAGGTCACATTTATGCAGAAATATAGAAAATTCTAAAGGGTTCACAAACTTTCAAGCACCACTATGTAATCACACAATCTAACCATCCACTCATTGATTCTATTAATCTAAATTCTTGCTCTCCTGACACACCTAATGATGATACTTTCTCAGATGCACCATTTTCATTGCATGACAATAACTCTAGCTCATCTTCAGAGATGTTTCAGAATTTGCAGGAAATTCTGTTTCTATGTAAACAGCTTCTTTTCTCGGTTTGGGACTCACTTTGCATTGTGGGCAAATCCAAGTGGTTCTGGCATTGCTTGGCAACCTTTTGTAGCCCAAACACTCAATATGTTCCATGATGACAAAATTGATTGTGGCATTGCAACAGTTTGTCGTTGATGTTGGGTATTTTTCCAGAAATACAAATCTTCTAAGTTCACTGCCTTTGCTGCATAACTTTCATTTGTTGATTTTTGCTTAGTTGTCCTTTTATTTGGCTTAAATTCCGGAAGTGTTCTGCAGTGTGGGCAGTGCCATGTCTTTGGAACTTTCTGTATAAAAAGGCAAGTGAGGTGAAACTTGAAACAGGGCAAGATTCGTTTTTACAGCAAAACAATTCTTCTGATGTATTTTGCTTTCAATAACAATATCCATCTACGTCTCTGTTCCCCTCTATTTTCAGATTTTGTTTCCTTGTGTACCATCTTCCAAGTATTTCCAGGAAAAATAGATCCTCCAAAATGGTACACACTCATCCCAAAGATTTTGATCTGGATGATTATGTCATGAACCAAACCTGTAATGTTTTCCACAATATGAACGATTGACTGTATGATGTTGCTGCTGAACCTGACAATAATAGCTGCGGTTCCTTTTCAATACACATTTTTAGCTAACCCTTTCCAAACATGAAGATTTATTTTGAATGTATGATTCAAAATCTATGCCCTCAATACAAAAAGGGCATTTCACCTCCCCACATCCCTCACCACAACAGTTATGGGAACAAAGGAAGTCTGGTGTTGCATGGAGAAACGGGTAGCTTCTGTTGATAAATGTGCCACATTTTGAAACCTTGAAATTCTTATGCAGATGTTTCATCAACTTTTCATATTCAGAAATAGCAAGATCCTCGTAGTCACATACATGCCCTGTAGCTAATGTGCTGAATTTAAAAACATCTGGGTAGCTTATAGTCTTGATGAGTGACTGAGATGGTTGGGCTGGGTCAGTATGACAAGCTGCATAACACCTCGATGTACCAACCCTTCCAGCTCTGTGTTTATAAAAAAACACTTCCCTTTGGTTGTGATTTTCTTTTTCCCTTTCCACAATTTCCACTTCCTCGTCTGTGATGTTTAGCGCTACTTTGCGGCACTCCTGCTTGGAGTGTTGCCAGATACAGCTGCTAGTTTCCAGCCCCAAAGCTGTCCAAAAACCGTCAGAATGCACAAAAAACCACCCAAAATATAAAAGCAATATTTAGTTCAGTAATGTTATTTAAATGCCATACCATACACCATAAAAACAATGCACACTGACAGTCGAAGCACACACAAAATAGCCTAACTCTTATAACGCCAAACTATAGCACCGCAAACCACATCGTACCAATTTTAGGTGCTACCGCCACCCTCTGGACAACATATGGTAACATGCATGGATAAGTAGACATGTTGGCCCTTGGCTAACGGGTCGGACCCTTTAGTCGAGCGGTCAGCGATGTCTTCCGCGGTGCGGGGAGATACGAGGTCGCGTCCCGGCTGCGGCGGTTCCTGTGGTTGCCCCCCGAAGTCGCTATATTGGTGTCAGAAGTGGGATGGCGAGACCGTAAAACCATCGGAAGTGTATGCGCCCAGAGGCGTGAAGGAGCTGATATGCTGAAGCGAGGGGACACGCTTCCCGAAGGAGGGGGGTAGTGTAACGCGTTTCCCGACGGAGGGGGGTAGTGTAACGTGTATGGATTAGTAGACACGTTGGCCCTTAGCTAACGGGTCGGACCCTTTAGTCGAGCGGTTAGCGATGTCTCCCGCGGTGCGGGAGATATGGGTTCACGCCGCGGCAGTTCCTGTGGTTGCCCCCCGAATTCGCTACAATATAAATACTGTATGAGTCATGAAATAGCTTCTCTTCGGGAAGTGGCAAGTCAGACAGAGCTGAACCAAACAGCTACAGACAACTATCGTTTTTCATGTCAATGCAGCAACAATATATTGCACTCAAATCTATGTCCTGCTTTGCAAAAGCACAAACACGCACAGAGCGCGTTCAGTGGGCTCAAGCGCACACACACACTGCCATTTTACAGGGTAGATTTAAATTATTTAAAAGATTTTGACAACTACTGACACACAATAATCAATAATTATTATAATTATTAGCTTTTACTCCAGACAGACAAGTGTGTGTGATATCTTACCTTTAGATGCAGAACCGGGTGTCGGTTGCAACTTTAACACACTGGTGAAAAACACAGCTGAACATCTGAACTTTGTAGAATTTTGTACAGTCTGGCACAGCTGTCTAGTATATGGATGAGTCAAACCTCCCCAACACCTGTCGGGGAGGTTGGAACGTGGCTGAGGTTCAATCGTTCCGTGTTAAGACCTGTGCGCACAGCCATCAGAGCAGAAAGGAGCGGTAATCCCATGCGATTTCCGGTATCGTCCTTGAGCAGCGTTACTTGGGAAAATGTTCTTTCCACATGCACATTTGAGATGGGCAGGGTCACAAATCTTATTGCACCTAGTGCTAAATCCCGCAAGCACTGGTTTCCTCCAGCATCTTTAAAGGCTTCCACCTCCAACCAAAAGGCATCGATGGGCTGATCATGGGAGAAATTTGCTGACGCTACATTTCTCCACTGGGTCTCAAGTGCGTCAAGTGAGCATGGAAAAAAACTCCATCGGCAAGTCCTGGAGCCACGGCCTGTTAATGGTGGACAGTACAGAAGCCGGACACAGCACCTGATACTGCACCAGGACTTCTTTCAGAAACTCCATGCAGCGTGTTGTAATGATCTGCCTCTTTACAAGTGGCAGAGCACTGGCCTCTAATTTCTTACTAAAATAAGTCCCGAGGTCTGCATCAAGAGGTGATATGAATAAGTTAGGACATTGTAGGTCCAGTTCCCTGAGCTGTTGATCGGTGTTCATGCAAAGTATGCTCGGCTTGATTATTCGTCTCATTGTTGACATGAACAGCCTGTTAAGGTCCCTGAAAACGCCCAAGCTGTCTCCTGTTTCCAGCTGAAAGTAGTTGTTGACAACTTTGATCTCCTGAAGAACTGGACGTAGAACGTGCATGTAAAGACTGTTTGTTGGGTCACTATACATCTCACTCAGGGGTCGCGCAGCATAGCAATGCTCAGCATTTGCTGCCAGAGTGAAGTGTAACTTCAGCTCAACTTCTTGCTCAAGTATTCTGTTGATGCAGTCAGCCGTCACTAACCACCTGGTAGCACGTGGTGAAAGCATTTTCAACGGCCACTCCCCGTTGTTTATGGTCTCGTCGATAGCTCGATAGTCGCTTTGGCGCTTGGCTGAATGAGCGAACCAGCTGTAGGTCTCTCTTATCATGTAATCCAGATTGTTGGGGAGATGCTGCATCGCCTTGTGAGCAACGATGTCAAGGGAATGGCACACACAGCGAATTAGCTGTAAACTGGGTTGTTGCTGTTTGAGTAGAGTGCAAACTGAATGTTGTTTACCAACCATGACACTGGCTCCGTCAAGAGCAATTCCCACCATGTTGTTAATTTTTAGACTGCTGTCTTCCAAAAAGCTGATGATAGCTTCCACAATCCCTTCGGCATCTGAACGTCAAAGTTCAACCAGGCCGAAGTAATTGCTGACAAATGTGTTGTGTTTCTTGGAGCGATATTGTTATGTATGCACACATCGACAGTGCTGCATTTGATTTGGTGCTGTTCTATTGTGCTGGGATCGATTGGTGATGCCTGCGGGCTCTGGGTTGTTTGATCGGGTCTGCCTTTGATGCTGTGTCAGTCTAAATAAAGAATGCCACGGAGAGGTTGTGTCGAGCGACAGCGCTGTGTCCTGACGTGATTTCTAAATACAATATTGGCGACGAGGATGGCTGATATCTCTCTCCCACCACCTGCCCCCTTCCTGGCATTACCTGGCGAGCCTCCGGTACCATGGACTCGCTGGCTACATAGTTTTGAAAATTACATCATCGCCTCAGGGCTCGACGACGTGAGCCAGGCTAGGAAGACGGCTCTGTTGCTACACTGCTTGGGAGCAGAGGGTCATCGTGTGCTCGGGTCTCTGGGGAACGTCACAAGCTTTGCCGAAGCTGTGGGACTTATGAGCACCCATTTCGCTGCTCCACAGAGTGCCCTCCTTCGGCGATTTATATTCCGTCAGCGACACCAACTGCCTGGTGAGTCTGTGCGGCAGTACGTAGTTAATTTGCGAGGGCTAGCTAGCTCATGCAAGTTTGGCGCGCTTCAGGACGAGATGGTTCGCGACCAGCTAATCGAACACACCAACAACGCAAAGGTGCGTGAGACTCTCCTGCTGGAAAAAGACGATCTGCTGCTGTCCAGAGCAATTACCATCGCACTACAGGTTGAGGGAGCAGCTGAGTGTGCTGCTATTCTAAATACACAGCAAGTGGCCACCTCCAGTCAAGCTGCCAACGACTCCTCCCTCTACTCACGGCTGCCCCTCGGGACGCAACCCAACCAGAGCGAGGCGGGCGCCGACTCCACTGGGGACGTCTTGCAACTGCAACGACGGCGTTCTCGGCCCTGCCCTCAACAGTCCTGTGGTAACTGTGGGTCTCGGTCTCATGTTTCAAGGGCTCAGAACTGCCCTGCCCGTGGCCAGACATGCCGTAGCTGCGGTAAGCACAATCACTTTGCCAACGTCTGTCGATCTTCCCCGGCTGGGTCAGAGGGCCACACCCCCCAGTCTTCAACCGCCGTCATTCACAAGATGAGCTCTGGGCCAGTGTCATTCAAATCATGCACAGTCAACATTAATGATGTGTGCATCCCCCTGCTGTTGGACACCGGTGCAAGTGTGTCTCTCCTGAATGTTGATACCTACAGTCAATTTTTCGGTTCACTGCCACTGTCCGCACCCTCAGCTGTCCTCTGTGGGTATGGTGACTCCAAAATCGATCTGGTTGGCTCTCTCCAACTGACTGTCCGCTATGGAACCAAGCTGGTGCCCAATGCAGTTTTTCATGTGGCACGCCGTGGGGCCAACCTGATGGGCCTGGACCTGTTCTCCGCTCTGGGGTTCTCCCTCTTAGACACAGGGGGGGCAGCAATCCTGACTGTCGCCACACCTTGGCAGCAGAAGTGGCCATCGCTGTTTATGGGGCTGGGCTGCCTCTCCGCCTTCACCCATCAACCTCTCCTCAACCCTGCTGTGAAATCTGTCATCCAACCACTGCACCGCATCCCGTTGGCTCTCCGTGATGGGGTCTCCGCCGAGCTGCAACAACTGCTGGAAGCTGGCATCATTGAACCGGTGGACGCGTCACCTTGGGTCTCAAACCTCGTGGTGGCTAAGATGAAGTCGGGGGGCCTGCGTGTCTGCGTCGATCTACGTGCAGTAAATAAGGCAGTGGTCCCTGATAAGTATCCACTGCCCACCTCAGAAGAACTCACTGCTCAGTTCTATGGCTCTGAGGTGTTCTCCAAGCTCGACCTCAGACAGGGGTACTTACAGGTGCCCCTCCACCCCAGCAGCCGAAACCTCACAGCCTTTGTGACACATGCAGGAGTGTTTCGCTACACCAGGATGCCTTTCGGTCTCAGCTCCGCCCCTAGCTGCTTCCAGAAAATCATGGTCTCCGTGCTGGCTGGCATACTGGGCGTGGCCATTTATCTGGACGATATAGTGGTACACGGGCCCACCAGTGAAATCCACGACAAGCGCCTTAACATGGTCTTCGCAGCCCTGTCCAAGCACAAGCTAACTCTCAATGCTGAGAAATGTGTCCTCTCTGTGCCAGCCATCGACTTCGTGGGGTTCCGGCTGTCAGCGAGCGGTGTAACTCCACTACAATCCAACGTGGACGCCATTCAGGCCATCCCTGAGCCCAGCTCGGCCGCCCAGGTCGCCTCCTTCCTGGGTATGACAAGTTACTACCTGAGGTTTCTTCCCCAGTACTCTGCGACCACAGCCCCCTGCGCCAGCTGCTGTGTAAGGACGAGCCATGGGTGTGGTCAAAGGCATGCAGTGACGCTGTGCGTGATCTCAAGACTCAACTGACTTCACCACCAGTGTTAGCTCACTTCGACATCTCCAGCTCCACCTTTGTGACCTGTGACGCATCAGCCACAGCGATAGGGGCCATGCTGTCTCAAACCCAGAACGGTGTGGAGAAGCCCATTGCCTTCGCCTCCCGTGCCCTCAACCTGACCGAGCAGCGGTACTCCGTGGGTGAGCGTGAGGCGTTAGCCTGTATCTGGGCTTGTGAAAGGTGGCACCTCTACCTCTATGGCCGCTCCTTCACCCTCAGGACAGATCACCAGGCCCTGACAGCGCTGCTGTCCACATCTGGGACAGGCCACAAACCCCTGAGGCTGCAACGCTGGTCTGACCGCCTCCGCCAGTACAACTTCAGCCTGCAGTTCACCCCAGGCAGAGACAATGTTGTCGCCGACCTGCTCTCTCGCTCTGTCTCCACCCCAGCTCCACAGACGGACACTGACTGTGTGGAAAAGAACATTGTCCAAATGCTACACACACCCCTCCAGGCCACTGTCTCTCTGCAGGAGCTGAGGGCAGCCTCCGAACAGGACCCTGTCCTCTCCCAGCTCCGCACCTACATCCAGAACGGCTGGCCTCACAAGGTCCCAGAGGAGCTGGCTGCGTTCGCCCGAGTCAGACAGGAGCTCTCCTGCTGGAACGACACCTGCGTGGCACGTGGGTTTTGCACAGTGGTCCCAGCTGCTCTCCGTGCACGTGTTTTGAATACGGCGCATGAAGGCCACCTGGGCATTGTGAAACTGAAACAGCGCTGCCGAGACCTGGTGTGGTGGCCGGGGATAGACAGAGATATTGAGGCTCTGGTGAAGGACTGTTCTGCCTGCCTTGTGAGTGGCAAGACTGGCCACCAGGCTCCCCCACCCCTGCAACCTCTCGCCTGGCCCTCTCAGCCCTGGGAACACCTGCAGTTGGACATTTGTGGTGAGATCCATGGAGTTCCCCACCACCAACGCTTCATGGTGGTTGCCTACGATCTACACTCAAAATGGCCTGAACTCACCACTTCCGGCACTGTGACCTCACAGATCATCATCGACTTCCTGGACTCTCTTTTCTCTCGCTGGGACCTCCCAAAGGCCATCACCACTGACAACGGCCCTCAGCTGGTCTCTGCTGAGTTCACTGCTTATCTCGAAAGCAAGGGCATCCGTCATATACGCACTGCGTACTACCACCCCCAGGCCAATGGCGGCGTTGAACCAGTCACTGAAGAACGGCCTCAGAGCACACATGGCCCAAGGGTGCTCTTTCACGCAGGCCATCCGTCACACTCTGCTGCACTATCGGGCCACACAGCACTCGACCACAGGCGTCTCCCCAGCCTCTCTCATGCTAGGCCGGGAACTGTGCATGCCCCTTGACAGGCTCCGCCCCTCCACACCTCAGGCACCTCCCTCTGGGGTCAGAGCCTCAGTCACTCGTCAGCAGACGCGGATGAAGCAACGGTTTGACCGGTCAAAACGAACCAGGGTGCCAGACATCAATGTGTCAGACTGGGTCAGGGTCCGCAGGCCCCACAGGGACAATAAAATGGCTTCATACTGGTCCTCTCCTCTCCAAGTCACCCGTCAGCTGGGCCCAGCCACTTACCTCCTCAGCGATGGCACTCGGTGGCACTCCAGTCGTCTACGGAAGGTGTCAGCTCCGCCACACACAGCTGGTGACACAACCATAGCCATTCCCTCAGCATGGCGAGACGCCCCGGGGCTTCATGCAGCTCCTACATGGGCCCCAGACATTTCTGGGCCTCAGCTTCCCCTGCCATCTCCCTCCCCACCTCGGCCTGCCCAGCCTCAGGCCGCCCGCGACCTGTTCGCACACGTTTACGCCCTGGCCACCTAGAGGACTTTGTGTCAACCTTTCATGTTTGAAATCCTGCCAGGGGGGGGGGAAATGTTATGTATGCACACATCGACAGTGCTGCATTTGATTTGGTGCTGTTCTATTGTGCTGGGATCGATTGGTGATGCCTGCGGGCTCTGGGTTGTTTGATCGGGTCTGCCTTTGATGCTGTGTCAGTCTAAATAAAGAATGCCACGGAGAGGTTGTGTCGAGCGACAGCGCTGTGTCCTGACGTGATTTCTAAATACAATAGATATTTCACGCAAATGCAAAGCATTTTGTTTACCGAAATGTCGGTGGTTTCATCCAGGTGAAGTGAGTTAGAGGGACTCACCGATGTCCTCTCTAAACTCTTGTCTGAAATGTGGTGCCAGTACTGATTTGATTACAGCCGTACACTTCGTTCTGTGCATTTTAAATTCTCCGATCTCATCTTGCAGTATGTCTGATAAGTCATTCACAGCGTTAATAGCAGTGTGGCGAGCGATATACGTTGCTATCCTTTTAAGTCTTTTCAATGAGCCCTGTTGTCGCTATTGCAAAATGTGCAATGCGCCTTTGTCTCGTCGGTAGCGGGCATAATCCAAGCTTGCAGATCAGGGTCCGTTTCCCATTCTTTTTCGGTCAGTTTTTATATATATATATATATATATATATATATATATATATATATATATATATATATATATATATATATATTCCCCACTTTGGCATCTTGTCAGCTAGTAACTTGGTACACCGCCCGCCAAAATGTTTAACAACAAAACGTAGCCTACCCACTACGTCCAGCGCAGGTGCTTAGATGACGTTGACGTTACAAAAGTTTGTGTTTGCAGCACTAACATAGGCTATGCCACAGGTCGTTTAGTTTAGTTTATTGTTTATTTGACAGGGACAATGCACAATTTTACAATTGCACCAGAGTTAGCCGGCAGCTAATTTGCTTCTGCAGTCCCTGGGCAGGCAAACAAACAACGATTAATACAGAAGTAAAAACATAACAATACATAAGAAAACTATTGAACAGGCAGACAAAGAACAATCAAGACAAAACAAAAACATGACAATACATCAGAAAACCAATCTCAAAAGTTATAAGTACAATCTGATCTATTTAAAGCAGTGGATATAAATAGCAATCTGGCCTATATGACAACAATGAATAAGGATTTCATCTATTCAGCAACAATAAATATAAATAGTAAACTGACCTGAAACATCAATAAATAGTAACAATCTGACCTCAGCTATAATAATAGTTGTTATAATAATAGTAGCATAACTCATTTCTCCTCTCACCAGAATGTTGTGCTTAGATGTGTTCTTTAGCCTAGTTAAACACATTTTTCTAAACATATATATTTTAATATACTGTAATTTGTATTTAAAAAAAAACCCCACCCAACTCATGGAAAACCAGCCCAAATTATGTCCGCCCGCCCAAACCCATTTTTACCTCCTCCTCCGCTTCCTCCACTTCCTCCGCTTCCTCCTCCTCCTCCTCCTTCTCCTTCTTCTTCTTCTTCTTCTTCTTCTTCTTCTTCTTCTTCTTCTTCTTCTTCTTCTTCTTCTTCTTCTTCTTCTTCTTCTTCTTCTTCTTCTACATAACCAATTGGTGTGTTACCGCCACTAGCTGATATGGAGTGTCTATTATTTACGCTATTCCCTCCTTAAAAAATTCAAATCTTCTTAATGAAATTAGTGACTCTAAGAAACTGAAACAAGATTTTATAACACTCAGTTGAATTCTTATGTAGAATTTTATTTTTATTTTTCCGGGTCAGACGCCTTCTTTCTGCCTCATAGTTCGGACAATATAGCGTAACATGCTCTATTGTTTCTTCTTGCCCACAATAGTCACATCAGCCTGTATTGTGTTTGCCTATTTTGAAAAGTGTACTGTTTTGTTCAGTGTGTCCAAATCTGAGTCTTGAAATTATTGTCTCATCTCTCCTGTTCCTTCCTGCACACCTCATTTCTCCCACTTTCCCTCGAACGCTGTAAAACCATCGTCCTTTCCTCTCTTTCTCCCATTGCTTTTGCCACCTTTCCTTCAATATGTGCTTAATATTGCTTTTTATTTCTGTCTTGCTTAAAGTAACTACCAAATCAATGTGATTATGTTTTGTAGCTTTTTTTGCAACCTTATCTGTTATTTCATTTCCCTTAATGCCAATGCTGGTACCCATAAAAATGAAGACCCATAATTTGGATTCTATATAGTATTTGTTGTACCTCGATTAAAATGTCTGGTCTGCTTTCTGAACGATTGTATTATAAACTGGCTAGTGATGAACTTGAGTCTGAACAAATAATTGCTCACAATGGTCTTGTTTCGTCTATCCACTGCACTGCTAACAATACTGCAAGCATTTCTGCTGTGTATACTGATATTTCCTCATTGATCATTTTCCCTACCTTAATATGAAATTCTGGAACAACAAATGCCACTCCTACTTTATTTACTGAACTCTTTGATGCATCCATATAAATCTTGATGTAACTGTGCTAATTATCAATATAAGCCTGGATGGTATGTGAATCATAATTAAACTCTTTATATTTATTCTTCTTTTCTAACACGTAAGATCTAATGCCAATTCTGTGCCTGTTCTGTTATCAATTCTTGTACCATTTCCATCATTTTGGCATACTAGGTTTTTATTCTCCATTAACTCTTCAATCACCATTCCATTGTCATCATTACCATTACCCCATAACGTGCTATGGGCATTAAAATCACCACAACATATCACTTTCTCTCCTAAATGTACAGTGAGCTCATCCATTAAGTCTATCAAAAGCTTCTTGCATGGATTGTAAAAGTTAACAACTTTAACATTTCCCTCTATTGCCCAAACTTCAATTACCAAATATACCAATTCTGTTCCTTTCCCCAAAACTCTGTATTGCATCGCTTAATTCAAAAATATAATATGCCCTCCTCCATTGCCCTCCCCCCTACCTCTGTGGTTTCTTTTTAAGCTGTTTAATGAATCCTTTAAACTCCTGGCCATTCGCTATCAAACTTCTTGCATTCCATTGCAAAATAATCAGACTGTCCTATCACCTGGTCCTCCCGGCTTTCCATCTGCTTCATGTATTTTATTAATAGGCTCCCAGGATACATATTTTATACCCAAAAACCTCTCAACTCCTTTCACAATTATTTTAATTGTCTCTGTTTTGTGTTTGACTTGATCAGAACAGTTGATAACATAGGCAATGAACAGAATCAGTTTATCTACTGTCAGTGCTGTGTTAGTTTTCTCTGTTTGACCAACTTCTGATCTCAAAGGTTGATTAACTTTGTCCATTTAATCTCTTCTCCTTTGTCCTTGTACCCTCTTCACTGCTTCTGCAAAGCTTATGTTGTTAATAACTTTCACTTGCCCAATTGCCCTCTTTCTGACTTCACAACCACCCATATGTTACCCTGTGTTCACCACAATTGCAACACTTTTCCTGCACATTATCTTTGCAATCTTCAGTTCTGTGCTCACCTCCACATTTGGAACACCTCTGATTTCCTTTGCAAACTGTTGCTATATGCCCATATCTCTGGCATGTGTAACAGCGATGCGGAGGGGGAATATAGGGCCTAACTGGAAAGCTCATATACCCGATTTTAACTTTTTCAGGAATTACAGACTCCTGAAACTCCAGAAGCACAGACAAGCTGTCAATTCTTTCACCATTAACTGTTTTCAGCAATATCTTTATTCTTCTCATCTCACCCCCACAAATATTCCGTTTGGGTTTTTCCAAATCTTTACCCACAAGAATACCTGTTATCACTCCCCGTGTCACTCTACTTTCACCGATAATCCTTCTTCCACTTATCATTTTATTGCACATACATTCAATATCCCAGGCTTTGTTTTTCTGTTCTTCCATTTTACTTGTCATTAACAGGTTTCCGTCTCTCAAAGTCTTTCCACCTCTCCTACCTTCTTTTTTTAAATTATCTAGACAATGCTCTTTGTAGTGTTGGATGGTGAGCAATCACGAGGAGGCAGGTCAGATTAGAACGGCTGTTTACTTAATTAACTCGAGTATCATGTAGGCAGCCATCATTGCATTCCCCTTTTTCACGTCAAAACAGGAACCAGCATATTAACATAGCACCACCTAGTGGTGCAAACGGGTACATGAATATCAATATAAACTGAACACAACGCTGTTGGACTAAGGTGAACTTGCTCATCATCTTTTCTGAATTTAACGATTATTTTAAAATCATCCCTCACAACCTTTTGCTGAACAACTATCCTGCCTTCATCTGAACAGCTCTCTTCCCAGCTTCTTTTACTATGCTGGCTGACATCTCGCTTGTTTTCCCTATTTCCTCGTCCTCTCCTACTAGAAACTTCAGACCAGTCGTCAAACGTCATATCATCATCCTCTTCATCTACCTGAGTCGCCATTCTGATCCGGTCACAAACTAGTTTATGTCAGGCCGCCAAGTCCAAGGTCCAGAAAAATTTGTGACTTCTCTTTCCGGATTTTCTCCCATTATTGTACTTCTGCATAATGATTTTGAAAAAACCGCCGGCGTCTCCCTAAGCTTTTTCTTCAATTCCGACGCTCGGGCGTCTCTACAGACACAATTGGCTGTGTCTGCGGGAGGGAAGTCGAATGTGGCTGTGTGTCCTGGTTGCTGCACTAGCGCCTCCTCTGGTCAGTCGGGGCGCCTGTTCAGGGGGGGGACTGGGGGGGTAGCGTAATCCTCCCACGTGCTACTGTCAGGTGAAAAGAAGCGGCTGGTGACTCTGCATTTATTGGAGGAGGCATGTAGTAGTCTGCAGCCCTCCCCGGATTGGCAGAGGGAGTAGAGCAGCTACTGGCACGGCTCGAAGAGTGGGGCAATTGGCCAGATACAATTGGGGAGAAAAATCCACAAAAATAATATATATATCACAGTAAATGTGCATAATGAACAAATAAACCTTAGTCACAGTGGTGGCCAGAATAAAGTCAGTTGGCATGACAGCCTATTAGATTTTGAATAATTTACCAAATTAAGCTCTGGTATAGGTCTTCCTTTGCCGACTAACTCCAACTTTTCATTAATAGTTATCTTAAAACCTGCATGTGTAGCAGACTCTATGGACATAATTCCCCATAATCAGATCTGGTAGCTTTAGGAAAGTGTTTGCGGGTCAACAGGGTAAGCTACAATGTTCATTGTTTGGGGCAGTGCCATGTTGCTCGGGCTGTTGGTTTTGGATAGAGAAATAAAAGGCAAATGCGTTTGTGTAGTAAAAGAGAGAAATTGTCTGTCTCTTCTTTCCGGCAATTTCCACATTGTTGACCCCAGTGATGGTCTGCTGGACATTTCCAGAGACAACTCTTTATGAACATGACAACTAATGTGGTTTCTCTCAAGCTGCCAGAGTTCTTGGAGTTGTCTACCTCGGCTTGGTTCGCCGAGCACAGTCCGCATTGCGGTGAAATCACTGCGGAATTATGTTCATAGAGCCTGCTACATACGTCCCCCCAGAATTCACCATAAGTCAATGTGGAGGGGGGCGGATGGCCCAGCTGCAAAGGGTTTGCTGAACAGGTGCGGAGGCTGGGGTGCCCACAGGAGGGGCCTGAGGGACCCTGCGGTGGGGTGGGGGTCCGGGCGGAGGAACTTTAGGGGCCTTGTTGGGGGGTGGGGCAGAGTAGGAGGGCACCCCCGCCGTGGGGGCTGGACAAGACCAACAGGTCGGTCCAAGTCCAGGTGAGCTGGTTTGAGGTGATCCAATGAAATGCGCTCTTGCTTGTTGCCGACTTCCACGACAAAATGCTTTTTCCTGGTTTCCAGGATGCGGAATGGCCCATTGTAGGGAGGCTCCAGGGGTCCGTGGTGGGTGTCGTGGTGGATGAAAACGTATTCCACCGACTGCAGACCTGCGGGGATGTGAGACTGCGGGAGGCCATGTTGCGAAGTGAAGATCGGTGTGAAAGCTCTGGCGTTATCCAGGAGCGTGGTCCGTTGATGGGCTGCAGACCAGGGGACCTTGGTGTTGGGGATGAAATCCCCTTGGACCCGCAGTTGCTGTCTGTAAACCAGTTCAGCGGACGAGGACTAGAGGACCTCCTTAGTGGCGGTCCTGAGGCCCAGCATGACCCACGGGAGCCTGTTGACCCAGCTGCTATCATTGAGGCTGGCTCAAACAACGGCCTTCGTAGAGCAATGAAACCGCTCGCACAACCCATTGGTCTGTGGGTGGTACACGGTGGAGCTTCACCCCTACATTCTCCGCAACTGTGTTCCAGAGCTCAGACACAAACTGTGACCCCCGGTCCGAGGATGGGTCAGATGGGGTGCCAAACCGGGCGACCCAGGTCCCGATGAATTACCAGGCAATGTTGGTGGACATTGTCAATGACAGTGGGACGGCTTCTTGCCATCGAGTGGTCCTGTCCACCATAGTGACGAGGTAAGTAAAACAATGGGAAGGGGCAGGGGGCCCAGTAGGTCCACATTTGCGTGGCATAACCTCCTTTCAGGCACCGGGAACCGTACCAGGGGAGCTCTGGTGTGGTGGTGCACTTTAGAGCATTAACACTCCACGCAGGTGCCAGCTCAGTCTCTCACATCTTTTTTGAGCCCGTGCCGGATGAACTTGGCTGCCACTAGTCTTTGAGACGGCTTTTTGGCAGGGTGGGAGAGGCCATGGACAGCATCAAAAACACACCGCCTCCAGCCTGTGGGAATGACGGGCTGGGGCTGACCTGTGGAGATGTCGCACAGGAGCATGGTGCCAGCGTCGTCGAAAGCCATGGCCTCTAACTGCAGCCCGTGACAGCTGTGCTGAAAGCCTGCACGTACTGGTCAGTGGCCTGGTCAGCTGCCATGCGGGCATAGTCAAGACCCAAGTAGATGGCCCCCACAATGGCCCAGGAGAGGCAGTCGGTGATGAGG